>NC_058107.1:35551499-35851499 GCF_914725855.1 Thunnus albacares | reverse complement strand
CAGTTCCTCACATGGCCACTTGAGACAAGTCATTTCTGCAGATAACCATCTCTTGTCCAGTTTGTCGCCTCATGTAACAATAACTCAGGTGTATTTTATGATTCACGGTTGTCTTTTGATGCTCAGATGACTAACGTGGTGCAATCCTGCTTTGTCCAACTGAGACGTTCAACCACAATTAGGTCAATCCTCTCGTTAGACTTGACTACTGCAATGCACTTCATTTGGGTCTATGTGTATATGTGTATATGGGTATATGTGGGTGTATGCAGGCGAAACATGCTGCTTCCAGGCTTTTAACAAGTTTTAAGAGAAGCGATCACATCACACTGACACTTGCTGCCTCTAACTGGTTGCTTCTGAGCTTTAGAATTGATTTTACTGCTTGTTTTTAAAGCCTTGCTTTGTCCATATGAGCCTGATCGCTGCTTGAGATCCTCTAGCAGGACCCTATTAACGGTTCCTAACTCTCATCGTGTCACTGAGGGTGAACGGTAAATGGAACCTCTTTAAAATCTGTTCTAAAAACTAATTTTTATATTCTGGCTTTTTCTTAACTGATGAGAATTTGTGTAACTGTTCTTGATTATTTTATCTTTACCTTTGTGTTTTGGATTATTGGATTGTTTTGATTATTTATTTGCTCTTTACCTCTTGTTTTTAAATCATAAAGCACATTGTAACTTCACTTTGAAACGTGTTTTATAAATGAAAGTTATTATTAGTGATGAGTCTTAATTACACATGACCTTCCAGCCAGTCAGTGTCCTCCACAGCTACAGAACACACTAAAAACATGTTGTGATTATTTATTTAATTTATTTCAGAAGCTGTAAGACAGATTTGCATTCAGTCTTGATCGTCTAAATACGTTTTCCAACATACAAAAATAAACTGTGAGGAATAACTGAGGATTTTATTGTTTTTATGTCAATTCTGCAAAAATAAAAATGCAAGATATTGACAGAAAATATCCAAGCCTATGACACACGATAGTCACGACTTTCCAGTGAGCAGAAATGTTCAAACAGTACATGAACATAAAGAACTTGACCTTTGACCCCAGTGACCCTCCCCCTCACCTGAAGTTGAGGCCGGGGTAGAGGGTCCTGTTGCTCTCTTTCTCATCCAGACGTCTGAAGGAGTATCTGGGCAGGCAGCGCCTCATGAGCCGGTCCAGGTTGCAGTCCCATTTGATCTGGATGCCGATGACGCCCCCCTGTGGTCAACAGTGGAATTAGATTCAACACAAAACCTCAGATGAGGCCTTTTTTACATCAAGGGCCCATATTTATCAAGCTTCTCAACAGTAGGAAATCACTCTAAACTGGCCAAACATTCTCAGAGTGATGCAGTTTTGCTCCTCCTCTCAGGACTGGGAGTAAAACCACTTTATAAACGTTTTAAACTGAGGAAATCACTTCTATCTCAGCCAGTATTTAAGACTCCAATTTCCTCCTCATGTTGGTGATATAAGTTTCCAGCAGGTGTAGTTTAAGGCGAATTGGACAGTGGAAGAGAAGATGTCGTACAGCGGTGACCACAATCTATACATATATATGCAATATACTATATATACACACACTAGATGCTGCGATATTATGGGAGTTGAAGTGATTGAATAGAGCCAATTTCACACAGCTGTCAGGGTGGAGCAGGTGGACCCAAATGCAGAGACGGTGGGCAGGGACAATCCGATGCAAATATTTTTTAATGACAAAAGCAAAAAGTCATCGGAACAAACCAGAACGCAGGAGACACAGGAACATCAGACAAAAACAGACACCTCGACAAAGACCGAACTGAAAACTGGACTATAAATACACAGGGAGTGACTGCAAATGAAACACAGGTGAGACACATGAAATAATCAAACACAGGAAGTAAAGTGACCAGACACAAGGAGGAAATATTACAAAATAAAACGAGAACTAAAGTAAACAAACAGGTGACACAAAAAACACAGGAGGAACACACAAGGGAACAGAGAAAACCAAAACCAGGAAACAAATGAAACCCTAACCCTCAAAAAGTCCAACTAAAAACAGAGAAAGTCTGAGGGCATCAGAAGGACAACAACAAAAACCAAGAAAGTCAAAAGAACAAAAACACAAAGAGTCCAAAAAACAGAAAAAGTCCCAGTAAGACGTGACAACAGCTGAGTCAAACTAAGCCTTCCTACTATTTTAACTGACTTAATAGGCTACATTTATTTTTTTTAACCCATGTGAGTAGCTGTGTCTCCAGTCTATGAAGGCTGAATGATGTGTATACATCTATGTAAGAGCACTAAATGTCATCATAGTTTCTACTTTGTAGCTCTGAATGTCATAAAACAGCGACATCACGCTCTCTTCTAGGAGTAGCCTTCCTCCTTACTTACGCTTCATAAATGAGTTTGATAAATACATATTCAGACCATGTTCCACATTTGAGGAGGTTCAAACAAAGTTCACAGGTGCGAAGGGTTAAAGACTCGAGTTTGATGCGATAAGAAAGATTTTTTACATTGAAGAAACATCAACTAATTTATTTTTTGTACCAAAAATGGTGAACGGAGCACTTCTAGAGAATAAAAACAGCTCATGTTAAAGTGACACTGCTGCTCAGACTGAAGACAGTTTGTTCCTTTTTTTTTTTTTTTTTGGACTGTTTCATTTCAACTTTAGCTGATTCCTCACTGAGGACAAATGACTCACAAATTTTACCACAACTGGGCCTTGTGAAGAGGAGAGAGGAAGAGAAACTCAAGAAACTGAGAGTAGATGGAAGTAGGTACATGAACAACATCCTGTTGGCAACGTTCATCATTGCCAAACATCAGCTGAAGCAGAATTTACTGTATATATATGTTCTTTTTTTAGACAACAACCTATTGGACTCAGTTCTGTTAAGATCTCTGCTATAAAGTTAGTCTGTAAAATGTTTTAACTAATAAGAAACATTCAGACGTGTACTCCCACCTCTATCGCCATTTCAGAGAACTTTTCTCCGGCCTCTCGTACAATGTCTCCCAGTTTGAAGATCGGACACAGGGAGTCGTTTTCCCTCTTACAGCTCTTCAGGTAGGCGCCGTTCATCTCCGGGAGGATGTTCCTCCTGGAAGACACGACAGACTCTGATGTGTCAGGTGGAGACGCTTTTCTACTTTGACAAAAATAAAATCTTGCAGGAAAATATTCATGTCATTCATGCGAAATATTTCACTTATTTCCACAGAGAGATGAAGACACTGCAATGTGAACTGTAGCACAGGTAGAAACGACTCCCTCATTCCATCAATGTAAAATATAAAGCAGTTGTTTGGAGGGGAAAAAAAGCAAATAAAGCAAAACTTTTTCGAAATGCCAACGATTAAAAGTTTTCAAAACTGTCCCTCCTTCTGCATGAAGTCAGAAAACTGTGTGAAACATTTTAATCAGAAGCAGAAATCTCACCGGATGTAGTTGAAAGCCGGAAATCTGATGTTGTTTTTGATGAGGACGGTGAAGTTCTCAGCTGCTGCCAGCAGAGCAGGTCTGCAGCATGGACAGTTCAAAACACTCAGCATGTTAGCACAATGTTTGCTATGTAACTTCCGGCATGTTAGCATGTTAGCATGCATACATTTAACATGGTAACAGAGTCCAGAAGGACAGTCACACATGTTTTCTTCTTCACGCTCTCTGTTTCAGCACATTCAGTTTGAAATAAAATGATGGATCCTACATTAAAGTAAGAAGTCTCAGTTGAGCAGGTTAACATCAATATAGAAAGTTGTCTTTTAAATTACATAGGAGATATAGTTGTAGTAGACTTGGCACTTTGAGTTGTATCCACTACAAAAAAATGTGTAACTGTCTGAATACTTTCTGTAACATTTTGCATGTCAGCATGTTAACATTAGGATATAAGCATGATGCATGATGACTCAACATGTAAGAGTTTAAATTCCTGAATGAGACGCCTACATGACAAAATCCTGATCTGACAACAAACCTCGGAGGGTTTGTCTTGGTTTCGACGGGACACCATGCAGAAACCTCGCAGGTTTTCTTTAACACATCGAACTTCACACATGATCCCGTCTGAATCCCTGCAGGAGGAAAACAAACAGTCCTTTAGACTCCACTGACTGTCATAACAGAGTCTGTTGATCTGTAATCCAAATCTTTAATTAAGCAGAGAGCTGAGAACTAAAGCTGGGTGAAGCTAAAACTGCAACACATCAATGAGAAATTCCTCTGCTTCTCGTGGTGTCAAATGGCAGCCGAACAGAAGCCGGAACAGGCAGCTTAATGTCTGTCCTGTCTCATCCTCACGACCAGAGATGTTGTAGTTTCACCCAGTTTTTCTAATTAAATTATACAGTCTTTGTTTTCATGTTGGTGGGAAATATTTTGTTCACAGAAAATGAAAAATCTAAACTTAAAGGACCAGTGTGCAGGATTTAGTGTCATCTAGTGGTGAGGTTGCAGATAGCAACCAACTGAATACCCCCCCTCCCGCCCTTCTAAGTGTGTAGGAGAAGCTACGATGGCCGCTAAACTCGCAACAAATGCAAAAGACCCTCTCTGGAGCCAGTGTTTGGTTTGTCCATTTTGAGCAACTGTAGAAATTCGGCAGTGCAACATGGCGGTGCAACATGGCGGTGCAACATGGCGGTGCAACATGGCGGTGCAACATGGCGGTGCAATATGGCGGTGCAACATGGCAGTGCAACATGGCGGTGCAACATGGCAGTGCAATATGGCGGGCTCTGTGGAAGAGGACCTGCCCCCTATTTAGATATAAAGGGCTCATTCTAAAGGTAACGAAAACATAACAACTCTTATTTCCAGGTGATTATACACTAATGAAAACATACTTATTACACTTATAATATACTTATTATATTTATATTATATTCCATTTCTGCCAAGTCCATTCTGTTAGACGCCACTAAATTCTGCACACTGCACCTTTAAAGACATTTCCTTTAGCAGCAGGAAATGGCTCCATGCAGAAAAACTCACCAGTGATGCCACCAGACACAAAGCCAGAAAACAAATTTGGTTGGATGACATCACTTGTCAGGATTTCTGGGTAATGAAGTCCTTTAAAGTCCCTCAAAACTTGGATTCAAATCTAGTATTTCTACACGATTAAGTAACCAAAATTTTTGTAACTTTTTCAGAAAATTTTGAGTTGCAGTTGTACAACATTGCTCAAAGTAAGAAGCTGATTTTAAAAAAAAAAAAAAAGTGTTTTCAGGGCCTCTAAACTTCTGAAATTGACAATTGTCCTTTTCCATCTGCAGTTCAACTCCAACAGTAGTTCTTTCTTTTGTGTTGTTTCTCGTCTCTCTGCCCTCGATTCTTGGCGTCTCTCTACTGTCGATACCTAATAAAGCCATAAAATTCTCCCCGCACTTTATAAAAATAAATAAAAGTTATTGTACCATGGCTGAGCTGGTCCCAGTCTCCTTTCTTACAGTCCTTGTCAGTCCGACACAGTCTGCCTTTAAGGGGAACCTGGAATATAAACACTGCTGCAAAATAAGAAAGTTTTGCTAACTTTTCATCTGAACCATTAGCAGCACGATCAGCTGTTACAGATCAAAGCCTCGTGAATCCGAAACACTCGTAAGAGGCTGAGAGCATCTTAAAGATGGGTGCACAATTTTTCAAGTCTGTCAGGTGTCCATATGAATAGTGAAAGAGGTTTTCCTCGCTGTAATCATTCCTCCTGTTCATACTGGATATTAAAAGATCCTTCAAATGTGCTTTCAATGTAAAAATCCACAGTGTGTCCACACAGTCATTTAAAAGTCTCTGTGAAGCTTATATGAGGCTTCATCAGTCTGAGTTAGTCACATCAAGTGGATATCTGACACATTTACAGTCTTTTTAAGCATTAAATTCCCTCTTTCGGTGGTAGTAGTATAGAAACAAAAAGAGGAACTTTGGCACTAAAAAGACTAACGTTGAAAGATATCTACTTGATTTGACTCATTTGGACGCTGAAGCTTCATATTAGCCTCAGATAAACTTTTAAATACATTTTTTGCACAGAAGGAGGACATTATGAAGGGATCTTCTAATGGTCAGTATGAACAGGAGGAATGATTACAGCAAGAAAAACATGTTTCACTGTTCATTTGGGCTCCTGACTGTTGTTTTCAGACAGACTTTAAAAATTGTGAACTCGTCCTTTAACTTCTAAGATTGATCGTTATCAGGAAACGAGGCCCTGGTTGATCTTGTTAACATTAAAGTATTTTAAACTATTTAAAATGAGATGAATAGTAATAATGATGATAATAAGAATAAAAGAGCACCTCTGGACAGTTTCCTTGCTTCTGATTCTTTGTCACAATGACGTTGGTCACCACAAAGAAAGAGTTTTTGTCCTAAAATGAAAAAGATGATGAAAAAAAGTCTTTTTAAAAAGTTTTCCCCTTTGACATACAAGCAAACATAAAAGCAGCTTTAGATTCCAGCTCCCACCTGTGCGGGTCCACTGTAGTCCACCCCATCCCAGACCACGTCCCCGACCCCGGGCAGGTGCATCCGGGCCACACCTTTCACTTTGGTGGTGACAGAACTCACCACCAGGTCGAACTCCTGGTACTCTTTGTTCCACAACAGCATGATGCTGCAAAATAAAAACAACACAAATAAACTTAATGTGAAGCAGAATAAAAACAAAACAGAGAATGATGCATAAAAAAAACAGTGTAGAAGCTATTTAATTTGTTTTTTGTTTCATTAATAATTATTAAAAGGTGCAGTTTGGAGAATTTAGTGGCATCTAGCTCAGTGGTCCTCAAACTGGGCTCTGGGGACCCTCAACAAAAAGGGGAATAATTTATTTTCACTATAATTCCTCCATAAATAACACAATGACAGAATGTTTAACTATTCTGGTCATGACTTTCTGTAATAAAACATCTAAAAGCAAAAATCTTATCAGTCTAATTTGTGTCAGTTTTGGGTCCTTGATGTGAAAAAGTTTGAGAACCTCTGATGCAGTGGAACAGACTCGACAGAAATGGAATATAATATTCATAAGTATGTTTAAATTAGTGTATAATCGACTGAAAATAAGAATCGTTGTGTTTTCATTACTTTAGAATGAGACACGGAGCCCTCCATGTTTCTACAGTAGCCCAGAACGGACAAACCAAATATCGGCTATAGAGAGGACCTTTCGCGTTTTTCATGACCACCGTAGGTTCTCCTTAGACTCACAAGTCTCTAAATGTTTCGCTCATAAAGACTGAGGACAATGTCCCAGGTTTTGTTGTTAAAACTGAGAGGAAACAACTAGAGAGTAAGAAAAAAACCTTCATTGCAGAACCGATCCGAAGTCTTTAGGGCGGCCCTTCATAGTGGGGCGGTGACATGCGGTTCACTACGGAGGAGAATGAAGGGAGAGCATCACTTCCAGTAAAGCGTGTCCTTGACAAAATGTCAGGGGTGTCGGTTCGTTAGCGGCCGTTCTTGCTGCCGGTCAAGCAGCTACCGTGCATTTAGAAATCCCCAGACTTCAGTAGGCGGAGATCTCACTATTCAGTTGGTTGCAATCTGCAACCTCACCACTAGATGCCACTAAATCTTACACACTGCTCCTTTAATATTTGTATTTTTAAGATTGATTCACTGGAGTAACTTCAGAGCTAATTTGCATCTGCAGTCCCCCAAAATCAAAACATACAACAACAACAACAAACAAACAGTGCAAAGCAAAAAAACACACAGAACACAACATACAAAATACAAAGATAGATCACTCTAGATATCTGATTTCGATTGTATTTTCTTTTGCTAGTTGTTCATTTAGTTTCATTATTTAGTTGTTTAGCATATTTAGTTTTTATTTTATTTGTTTTATCTTGAGTTTTAGGGTACTATGGATAGAAACACTGCAAGTCTCTATTGGAATATTGTTGTTAAGCAGAAATGTTCTTTGGACTGTCAGTCAGACAAAACAAGACATTTGTTGTCATCTCCTGGGACAAAAAGTGAAACTGTGAACATCACCATTTGAACATTTATTGAAATGAAACCATGTGAGAAGTTTAGAGGGAAAAATCACTATTTGGTGGAGCTGTTAACAACTCATAGACATGTGAAATGTGACCCCGACTACACACTGCTTTTTGTAAGACGTCAAAAGACAAAAAGGTTGGAAACCACTGGTTTCATCTTTAACAATGTGTTGTATTTTAAAAGCTTGTTATATTATCCATTGTGTCAAATACTTACTGAAAAGTAACTAAAGCTGTTAAATAAATGTAGTGGAGTAGAAAGTACAATATTTCCCTCTGAAATGTAGAAAGTAGCATCACATGGAAATAGTAAGTTCTTATTGCAACATTTCGACCTGCAAGTTCTACTTTAGTACGAAGCCCCTAAAAATAAAAGATCCATGTGTACATCTGAACTCTCAGTTTGCCCTTAAATTACTTTTTTTCTTCAGAGAACAAACCTTCATGTTGAATCTGACTTTTTATTCACGGCTTCACCTGTAGATGACGTTGTTCAGCCATGAACTGAAAAACCTCACAAATACTGAGAAGATGAAATGAGAATGAAATGATATTTAATACATTTACAGTCCTAAATTTTGATCATTTTAACTGTAGGGATTTTTTCTCTTATTGCCCTCACTCATGGTAAACTGATATTTTATTTGTATTTATATTTACTTACTCAGTATTAAAAAGTCTCAAGAAACCAACACTCCAGTATGACAGTGAACACCTCAGAGTCTCATAATCCGGAGTTTTATTCATTTTTACTGTCGCATTTTCCTCTTATTGACTGTTTGTCATTGTTCTCTGAGCTCATGGATAATAAATCCGTGAGTGCAGATTTTACACATACATGTTCTTTTGTTCTTTTGTTTTTTTTCCTCCTACTTCAGTAACAAGCATTGCAATAGAAACAGCAGCCGGGTGCAGTCAGCCGCTCCCGGAGCCTGCAGACAGCTGCGGGGGTTGAAATATCTCCGCTGCCCCCCCCCACACACATCCACTCACCAGATAACCAGCAGAATGGTTCCGTTCAGAATCCACTTCAGAGAGCCGAGCCGGACGCTCTGGATCCGGACCAGCTTGTTGGTTTCATACTTGCAGAGGCCGAGCAGCGTGCACGGCATGATGGTGCTGCAGGAGTCCGGCCGGGTTTCTGTTGTGTCAGGGGGGGGTGGGGGGGTGTTTTTTTTGGGAAGAGGAGGAGGAATCTCTGACTCATTTCTTGACTCTTCTTGACTTCCTGTGTGGAGGGTCACATGTCCAGCGTCCCGCAGCTGCTCTCACAGTCATCATCATCATCATTATCATCATCATCACAGCAGCTGCAACACCCACACAGTTAAATTATGAAATCATTATCTAAACCAAAGGAATGATTTATTATATCCTGTGAGAATCCTTTACTCGAGTATTTCTATTTTATACTACTTCATACCTCCACTCTACAACATTTCAGAGGGAAATATTGTTCTTTTTTTATTCCACTAAACATTTATTTCACAGCTATAATCAGATCTGATTACGTATTTTTATGTTTGTCATTAATTTAGATCACTTTGTAGAGAATCTGTTTTCACTTCAGAGTAAAAAAAAACACATTAAATCTTCTTTGATTGCATGTTATAAAACATTTTTTTTAAAGGCTGCTGCATATCTCTAAATATCACACTGACTGAGACCATTTACATATTAAATACTTTTAATTTTGATACTTTCAGTACATTTTGCAACTTATATACTTTTACTTAAGATTTTGAATCCAAGACCTTTATTTGTAAAGGAGTATTAAGGGTTTTTTTTAATGATATAATAATCAAAAGCAATTACATTTAAAACACTTATATCAGATTCATTCATAAATACCATCTCACACCAGTCAGGATGCACAAACTCAGAAAAAATGTCCAAATGTGAGACAACAGGTGGCAAAGAAATTAATACATAACTTCACAAAATGAATTCTAGATACTGAAATTCAGTTCAATCCTTGTTTTGTTTTTTTTAATATCTTTTAGCATATCAAATATCTTTTTTTCCTCCCTTAGAGAAGCTGTCATGTATTTGTAGAATGTAAGATGCAAAAAAAAAGAATAGATGTTTTGTTATAGAAAATATTGTTTGATGGACTTTAGGCTCATTATTTATAACAGAAGCAGTGGTTTTTGAGTTGTGGTCTGGAGAGGAGAGATGAAATGTGTGGATTGGAATAATAATAATAATAAAATATATTAATAAAGAGTATTTCTCTTCTTCCACCACTGATTTTATCACATCAGAACATTTTTAATCTGATTTACAGATCTAATATGAGTAATGTTATAACTCTGTAAAACATATACTCACTATCTGCAGAATGTATGTTGTTTTTTTAAAAACTTCATTGATGAACACAGACACCGTCCTTTATTAACAATCATCCTACTACTTCCTGTGTAATTCTGTATAACATAAGAGGTTTTAAGATTGAGCTCATGTAACCAACAGCTTCTCTTTACGTGTCTACTGTGACTTTTTAAAGCTTCTCACTCATCCTGGTCATAGAAAGGTGTAAAAGTAGAAAGGTGGACTTCTGATTTAAAGTTAAAAAAAAGAAGAGATGCTTTTAAAAAAATACATAACATCAATCTAAAGTTCTGCAGGACATGACAAAGGTTACTTCACTGGTTATAGTGGGAGACGTGCTCTAGATGGCAGTGTTTTTCTAACTGTGGTCATCAGTCGCAGCTGTAAAGATTTGACTTCTAATCACTTGATAAACTCCATCTGAAATGATTTCTCCTCACAGTTTCTGCTAAACAGAAACTTTGCATCATGTTTCCATTTTATACATTTTAGATTTACTCCAGTGGTCTGATGCAGAAACAAAAACCAAGAATTCTGTTCATTCCTTTCTTTATGAGATAAAGACCTTCTTGTTCCCGGCAGGACAAACGGATTCCTGTGAAGAAAAACTGACCACATCGGACCGAACAATGACGGCCTGTCAGTCTCTGAGACGGTCATGTGTCCCACTGCAAACCTCCAGAATCCTCAGTCAATCATTCAACAACCAGCTTTCTACTGTCTCTTATCTCTTTACCCAGAATGCAGCATTACATAATGCTGTAAGTCATATATAATCTAATGTTTAAAAAATCTGAATCTAAATGCAACATTTCAGAAAGCAGTGACACGTTGACAGTTTCTTTTTTTCTTTCAGAGTCTTTTTGTTTGTAGAATTTTGAGGCAGTTTTAATATTTGTGGTTTAGACATAAATCATATTAATTAAACATCAGGTTAAAACACGTTCGTCATCGAACTGGATGGAACCAAACTCGAAGTTTTTGAGGAACATGAGATGAATTTTGGGGATCAGCAGGAAAAATAAATAAATAAATCTCTAATACACAAATGAGTTGTTGTGAAACATATTTTTTTTTATTTTTTTTTCCTTGTGAATATTCAAAGCTGAAAAGTTTTATAAGCAAGCCACAGTTTCCATTTAGTACATTTCTGTTCAGAATTTATTGCATGAAAATAAAGATGTTTTTGTTTGTGTTTCTGCTGTCAGCTGAGAGTTTAGGATAAAAAACAGCTGTGTAGTTTTACTGACACTTTATTACATGGAAACTGAAACAAACTCCACATATGTCATAACAAATCTGCACAGGACCTCTTTTAGTAAAAAAAAAAACACCTTAAAGTGATGGAATAAACCGATTTAGTGCTTTTTGACATGAATGAGTCGTACTTCCTCAGCTGAAGATCTTCTTAAACTGCGCCTTAAACAGCTCCATGGCGTCGGTGTGTTGCACCGTCTGCGCCAGGCTGCTCGCCTTCATGATCATCTCGTGAGCCTCGTCGAACAGCTTCACACCCAGCTCCTTCTTCACTCGCCCTTCCCAGGCGATCAGCTTTGGCCGGCCTTCCAACAGGTTCAGACCGGTTCCAATAGGCTGCAAAAAAAACACACATACAAATATATTAACCCTCCCACACACACACAAGTCCTCCTCCGCTCAAAAACATGTTTTTCATCTTGTTCCTTCAGTCGGATGTTTGTTCTTCTTCTCTGTGCAGCATGACGTATGTGCAGAGTTTGTTTTCACATTCATCAAAGACCCACTGAAAGCAACACAACGTGAGAAAGTTCGCCCCCATTCATTTTCTACGGTACACAAGTGAATCACTTTGCCGAGTGTTGAAAGTGTCGTTATGCAAATGGAAGTGATGCAGTGAAACTGACGAAGCGGCTTCCTGGTGGATCAGGAAGCTATGGAAGGACACTTTTATACGATCTTTCCCCACCAGATTAAAATAAAGGTTGAAAAATATATTACATTATACATTAATAATATTACAGCTATTTTGTAACTCAAAACGGATACTTACAGGGAGAGATGGACCTCTTAATAGTGTTATTATCACAATAAAAAGTATTATAAAGCTGCATATTTGTAATGTAAACGTGTAAACTGCACATGTAAGTCTAAAAATGAGGCTGTGTGATGACATTTTTTAAAATATATTAATTTATCAATTTCAATTTGTCTTCTTATTTTTCACTCATTCACTCACTTAATTCATTTTTCTCACTCATGTCTTTGTGTTTACACTTTGGTGTTACCCAAGCAAGGACAAAGACAAAGGAAATCTGTCGCAAATTGTCAGAGAAAGCAGAGAGTTGTGTCTTTATGTTATAATTTTTTTTCTTTTTTCTTTTTCCCTATCAGCTGTGTGACCATTGAGCTTTTTACTGTTTGTTGTTGTGCTGTTGTATGTTTTTTTTGTCAGGGGACTACAGATAAAAATTAGCTTCAAGCTAACTCTGGTGCAGTGCATCTTTAATGTTTCAAACTGCACACACAAATTCACCCCCCCGTACAGTTGTCATGAAAGAGGAAATTAGCTTTAGAGACCAAAACCGTTGTTTGTACCAGGCTGTAAACATGTTTATTTCTGCTGTAAAGTTGGGCATTTTAACATGGAGGTCTATGGGGATTGACTCGCTTTTGGAGCCTCAAGTGGTCGTTCAAGGAACTGCAGTTTTTGGCTTCATTTTACAGCCCCGGAGGTTACTGCTTGCTATAATCTCACATGACTCTATTTTTTCATAACACAGTTTTTTAAAATATCAAATATTGGTTGATATATTGGGGGGTAATGTAGTCATCTCAGTTGACATTGGGTTAATTTATTTTGGTGAGATTCAGTTACATTAATTTGATAACATTAAAACTACTTTACTCCACGAGGTTCACAAATATGCACGTTTGCACACACAGTGATAAAAAACTGGTGTTTACTCCCACATGGATCGATGCTATTTCCTGTGAGATCAGGATCAAGCTCGGTGTATCACCAGTCACAGCAGAAAAAAAATGGTTGTAGTAGCAGAAGTAGTTGTTTTATTACCTGCATGATCTCAACTATAGCCACCAGATCAGCCAGAGAGATTTTGTCGCCGACGATGAACGGTTTGTTCTGGAGGAATTTCTCCTCCAGCAGGTTGAGCGACTGATTCAGATCCTCGACGGCAGCGTCCATCTTTTCCTTCGGGACCTCACAGCCCATGACGAGAGGAAACATAGTCTGCACATGTGAAAATAAATACAGCTTTAGTAGAAGCAGCAGCATTCAAACTAGTCATAGTTGTATATAAGTGTTACGGCCCTCTGTTGTTAGCATTATATGCATTGTGTTATGCATTAAAGGAGACATATTCTGCACATTTCCAAGTCTATATTTATATTCTGGGGCTCTACTGGAATATCTTTGCATGATTTACAGGTCAAATAAGTCCTTGTTTATCTTGTGCTGGCTCTCTATGCAGCCCCTCAGTTCAGCCTCTGTCTACGACCATGTCCACACTAAGCCAGCTAAATTCATAAACACATTTTTTCTCTCTATTTTGGCCTCCATTCAGATTAAAGCATCTCCAGAGCTTTTCCAAAACAGCCTCCTGAGTGTGTAAATGTGAAAACACCTGCTTGGCGTTGTAGTGTGCACGAGGAAAACGAAGCTGTCATATCGGTGACAAAACAGATGGTAGCAGTTGCGCAACATTTCATTGGAAGAAGAAGAAGAAGGAACATGACAGTAAGAACAATGGCGGACAGTTTCATGCGAGTCTTGTCCTCTTTATTGTCTTACTTTGACAGTTTGTTTAGAGTTAAACTGCTGAAACTGTCAAAACAGAAATAGTAAAACTTCTTCACTGGTTTTCTACGGTTGACTTGCTCGTCTGTCCTTCGCACATGCTCAGTAGGAGGAGAACTGCCTTTTTTTGGCGTTTTAATGTGGGCGGAGGTTTTTGCAGAAACGAGCTGAAACTCATGCTGTGGACACATGTCGTTTTAGAATTTAACAAGCTTAACTTAGACGTACTGAAACAGCTCCTGTCTCTTTAAGGCCCGCCTCCCGATGAGCCCACTCTGTTCTGATTGGCCGGCTCTTAGAAGCGGGAGGCTACATCAACAAACCACACAACAAGCTATAGTAGTAGGATTTCTCTACTTTTCCTTGTTCTTTACATTCAAACATGTTCGAGCCAGAATCAGATTGGAAATATGAGAGTGGACAATGTGAACAACACATGGAAACACCTTAGCAACAACCTTAGCAACCAGGACTACAGAGCAGACGAACCTTTGTCGGGATGTACAAACGATCTGATGTCAGTTCGACGGGGAAGTAGAGGTTGAAGCCCTGACTTTTGACTTGCAGGGAGCTTTTCTACATATGTTCACCTCAAGTTTTAGACCATGTTTAACATCTGGCATGATAACAGTGTATAAATAACAGAAAATCACAAAAAAGTGGAATATGCCCCTTTTAATCTTGGGGTTCAGGGTTGCTGGAGGACTCAGTCCACTAACCCAGAGTTCACATGGCCGCTCATATGAACTGATAAGAGTGCAAACCCCGGGGCAGCTCGCCTCTGTGCCTCTTTGTTCCATGTTAACTCTATTTTGCTGTTGTAGTTCATCTGTTTAGCAGCTCTGGCGTTTAATACACTGAGCAGAGACATGGTTGTAAGATTAGTGTAGTCAGACAGCTTTTATTTTCTTTTACTTTGTTTAACCAGCAAGGACTTTATAGGGAGTAAACTTTTCTTTTGTTTGTTTCTATGTTGGCTCCAACCCCCTCGTTTCTGAACCAATTACAGTAACCACTGTCTTCAGGGATGAAGGAACATGTGACCCAGTGCATCACTGTGGCTCATTGATGTGTTTTTAATATTTTTTGGACAACAACGGAGGTCTATGACACATATCAGGATTTGGATACACACACAATACTTGTAAGTAGATCAGTTCATTGTTGGTTTGACTCCAAATATGAGATTTGTTGACAAAAAGGAAAAACAGGAAATCGGCAGTAAAATCCTTTAAAGGTTACTCGGGGGAGTTTTTCCTCATTCAAACTGAAGGTCTAAAGATCGAGGATGTTACATCCTGTAGATTGTAAAGCCACCTGAGGTAAATATGTGATTAGAGATATTGGGTCATATAAATAAGACACCAGCTTGTACACAATAAACACTGATAACTAACTGCCTGATTACACCGACACTATGTTGCTTCCCTTAACCTTAAGTATATCTGTCCTTAGTGAAATCAATTATCATGCTGTTGTGAATTAATAAAACATAAATATAAAAGTGTGCACATCATCAAGTATATTTTATATCTTCAGACAATTAAAAGATCTTTCAATGTCAGCACTTTAAGCACAAGAGATATAAATAAATACATAAAAAATAAAATCATCTTTTCTATCCTTGAGTGTAAGTTATATAGTATCAGTATTTTTTAACTTCTGAAAAGCATCTCTTATATTCTTTTGTATCGGCGCCACAGAAAGAAACAAAAAAACCGACTAAATGAACTTTGTGTGTCGTGAAGTACAATAGATCAGGTGAGGTCATGATTATGATGATCTGGGACTCGTACCCTGAGCAGGAAGACCTTTGACCCCTGAGCTCTGAGGCCCATGTGTTGCCAGGACAGGTATTCATTAACACGAGCTCGCTGCTGCAGGTCAGCTGGATACCAGTGATCCGCCACCGACGCCGCGTGTTTCTGCACCATGTACTTGAGGATCGCGATGCTGCAGAGAGGAGAGCACGAAACTAATGAGGCCAACAAAATGAATCAAGTTTTAATCACAGCAAAAATGACACAATCAGATGTATTGTTGTGTTATGATGTGCAATAAAAAATATCGTCAATGTACCATTTAAATGAACTGTATAGAAGTAAAAGAAGTGATGACGTCAGCGGGCGCTGACATTGTGAAGCAGGACAGGAGCTACCTGACAAACCCCGTTAGTGTGCCATTTTTCATGTTTTAACCACAGACTGTATAAAAATATGGACGTAGTTGCCGTGACATCACCCGTTGGTTTCTGAAGAGCGGTTCTGAAGCTCAAAGTGAGCCCATGGATGTATTATAAGAGCTGGATACCGGACTAAAAATGGCGCCCATTCAGTCCTATAGGAATTGCTCGCCTGGCGTATACGCCAAAAAAAGTTTCTAGCTTCCGGATTTGCTTCCGCGTTATGCGGCCCACTGAACATGCGCTGTAGTGTTTTCCCCGCTGGCCCATAGACTTTACATTGTAATGACGTCACAGATTTTTAAATCGCTTTTCTCGGCTCGAGGAAAATTTTACAAACATAAAACCTCTATGGATCAAAAGTTCATACTAGAAAGAATCATAATTGACCTTGTTTGCAGTTCGAGGCGTCCTGTCAACAGTTTTACAGGCGTATCTTTTACAGTAGTGGTCTATGGGGGAAAATGCTTTTTGGGCCGCAGGGGGATTTTTCGCTGCAATACTGCAAGTGGCCACTGGGAAAAAGCCTCAAGTGGCCATTCAAGGAACTGCAGTTTTTGGCACTTCCTCATTGGCTCCATTTTACAGCCCCGGAGGTTGCCGCTTGGTTTTAACACAGAAATAACACATATGTATATTGACTTAAGATATTAAAAAATCAATGTCTAATCTTAAACGCCTCAATGAGACAATCAGGATAATTTTTGAACACTAGAAGTCCCACAATCCATCAAAGTTCTGTTGAATTTGGACTAAAATATTGAAGATTTGTTTTTTTTAAAATTTGACCATGAATATAGCTTCTTCAAAAAGCCAGTGAGTGTAAATTCAGTTTTTTAGCGTGGGCCGGATCACGCTCATAATTTCAACCCTGCATGCCACCACAAAAACCCAATTTATCATCATTATTTACATTTTATTTTACAGAAAAGTATCCTTCTCTTGTGTGACCAATAACAATCAGATACGATCAGGAAAGGAGTCAGAAAACTTGCATGATGTTATTTGCTTGCAGCTTAGTTTGTTTACCTCTCAGATGGGGGGGGGGGGGGCATTGTGAAAAACCTGCTGATATTGAGTTTTTTAAATGTCACTTCTCAACGCTTTTAAAGAATCCTCCACTCATTTAACATCATCCTTCTATAACACTGTTGAACTTATGATGGACACTTGAAACTGATCTAAATCGATGCAGCAGGACCAGAGATATCGCCTAACCTGGCACCTACATTACCCACAATGCAACTCGACCGCTGACAGTTCAGTCAGAGATCAGGGTGTGTTATGCTAGGCAGCGGCTAATGTAGCATGGAGCTGCTAGCCTCCAGCAGAGATCAGGAGCTACAGAGATCTGGTAACATCATGTCTCTCTAACTCCACACCAACAGATTATTTTACTTTTCAAACTTGTCTTCAGCCCCAACTGACGATGACTCAAATGACATCACTTGAGGCAACTTATCATACTTCTCAGCTCCCTCTGGAGCCGCACACTGAGGTATAAAATCGGTTCTTAATACAACAAACTGAAAATCCACTCATCTCCATTGTAGTGGCAGATAAAACCACAACTATCTGAGGTCCACCCAAGTGTGAAAATACAGTATATTTTTATAATTTGGTTGAACTGAAACTTTAAACCCTTGCTGGTGTCTAAAAACTGGAGGGATGGACTCGACCTTCACAAATGATTTAAATGATTTAAATGATCAGTCGATGTCAGGACGTCTCTGTACCTCTCTGTCAGAACGAAGCTTCCGTCCTTCATGACAGGAACCTTCCTCATCATGGTGAGCTTTCCAAACTCCTCACCGTACTGTTGCCCTGAGACAAAACACACACAAATGAGAAACACAGCTGTGGAAAACTGAAGAAAAAAAAACTTCTTGCAACTTGGTTTGGTCGTTTAAACAGAATCATGTCGTGAAAATGCATTCGAAAAATGATAAAATACTGTATCTGATTGAGTTTTTGTGCTCCCTTTTCTATCTCCTCGCAGACACTTCTCGTCTATTTTCTTTTCTCAGCGGGGTCTTTGTTATACTCAATCACCTCACAGACATAGGAATGTTTTGTCTGGGTGCTTTGACCTCTGACCCTCAACATCCCACCCACTGTTTGTTTGTAAAGTCGGTTATCTAAGGGGTTAACTGGGAGCGGCTGTGGTCAGCTTTCTGGGTGAAATGTGAAAATGTAAACTGATAGCTTGGCGGAGGAGGAGGAGGGTTTCTCGGTCTGGAAGTCTTGTGAATGTGAACATGTAGAGGAAAAAAAATTGGCTGGAATTTAATAAGGCATATTTCTAAGGTTGGAGCTTATGTAACAAGTTCAAATACTGCAGGACATTCAACTCTGTAATCTTACCAAACTCACTCCTCTGTACCACTCTAAGAGCTCAAAAAAGACAAATAAAACTCGTATGATGAGGCAGAAAGTGAACAAAAAGCCTAAAATCGTCACTAAAAGAAAGCTATACATGTATTTTTTTATTTAAGTTTGTATCAAAGAGTTTAAATGTTTCTTAGAACATTTTTAATTTATGAACTACTATTTTCTATTTTCCCATTCAACCAACATATTAATTGCCCAGGGCTTCATTTCCCAAAAGCATCTTAAAGGACGTGTTCACAGTTTTTCAAGTGTGTCTTAAAATAACAGTCAGATACCCGTATGAACAGTGAAAAAGGTTTTCCACGCTGTAATCATTCCTCCTGTTCATACTGGATATTAAAAGATCTCCTTTAAATGTGCTGACTGTAATGTTGAATGTTGTTCATATTAGCTCAGTTCAGTTTGTTTGTAATCTGCAACCTCACTGCTAGATGCCACTAAATCCTACACACTGCACCTTTAAACCTGCAGTGCGGGACTTCTGTCTCCCCCTTCTGGCACTGAGAGTAATTACAAAAACACTGTCGACACATGCTTACATCATAGGCTCCGCCATAGCCTACTGGTGCGGCTGTAAAACGATTTTTAAATTGTTTTAAGCGTCACACAACCCCTGCGAAATGACTTGTTTCGCTATCAGAGTTTTATCTATTTGGTCCGATAACATTTGGAAAGTCTAGAGGAGCTGCAAAATTAAATTATTTTATCCCCGTTCAAGTTAGCAGAGAGCTAACGGGAAGTTAGCCACATGGCCGGCGGAAGTCTCTAGTGCGCATGTTCTTCCCATAGAGCAGTATGCATGCATTCATCCAGCCAGCATGGGAATATCAAACCCAACACCTACTTTAAAACTTCGTATACTGTGAAATACAGTTATGTATCTGGTGGTGATAGGCTTAATCAGCATTGTGTGAACTCGTTTGGCGACGGCTTAAATGTAACATACCTTCATTTATAGCCTGTGTAAAAGATCCACTCTGCAGTTTTAGCATGTTTAGATTAGAGGCTGATCTGTGCAGCCAAAGTTTTTTTCTGCTTGGATTTACTCATATTGTTGTAAACAAAACTGACTTTTAATTATGTCTAATCATGAGGGATTTAGAATCTGCTAAATGAAATAGTAAATTGTGAACCGTGTGAATTTAATGCCAACGAGTTTACAGCTATAACATTTTAAAAGGTTATCTGCCTCCTGTCTGCACCCTGCACCGGCAAAACCAAAAGCCTTAAAGTTATCCCCAATCCCTGTCCCTGTGTCTGTATATATGTGGGATTACCTGTGGAGAGGTTGACGAACTTGAACTCGAAGGGAATCCCGACCGCTTTGGCGAACAGGAAGACGGCGCGGCATGGCTGCGAGTACAGGTCGAGGTAGAGCTCCATCACGTCAGGGTCTGAAGGCTGCAGATTTCCACACTTCCCCCGTGTTCCTTCTGTGTTGTCAGTCCTCTCCTGCAGCGTCTTTTATTATCCTCTGTCCGTCCAGGACCCCGCCTCTCCTGCTGTAAAACTCAAATGATTTTTAAACGGTGGTGACAGTTCAAAGTGAGCAGACTGTCATGGTTGAACAGTCTGACCTTCGGCCTCAGCTTGGTCCAACGTTTTGTAAACACTGCTGAGACCGTCACATTTTTATCTGCAGTAGTTATGATTAAGTCTGGTCTCTCTAATGAGTTCACTGTAACAGCAGCTGTACTCCATACATGTATTATGACATATACAACTAGTCTGCTTGGAACAATAATGTAGGTCTGGTGTGGTTTTTCCACAAAAAAGTTTAAAAAAATACATATAATTAATTTAATAACTGGACAAAAGATGCCTCCTCCTACACTCTCAGTCTACGTGCACCAGAGGCTTCAAGTTTCCATCATCATTGGTTTCCAAACTAGTTGAGATATCACAAATCCTGCTCGTAGGCCCTCCCCCTAAACAATGGACTTTCAATGAGCACAGAGGAACTTTCCACTTTCAGCGGATGGATGTGAAAACAGGGTCAGCAGATAAATCTGAGGGGTCGTGAGATGATTAATGGGAGCGAAAAGAACAAAAAACAAAGTTCTGATACACAAATCTGTTTTCAGTTTTTGGACTTTTTCTCTAATCTTTGATTTTTGGTGAAATGTTGCATCATTTGAACATTTATTGAAATGAAAGCATGTGAGAAAAAAAAATCACTATTTGGTGGAGCTGTTAACAACTCATAGACATGTGAAATGTGACCCCGACTACACACTGCTTTTTGTAAGACGTCAAAAGCCAAAAAGGTTTGAAACCACTGGTTTCATCTTTAACAATGTGTTGTATTTTAAAAGCTTGTTATATTATCCATTGTGTCAAATATTCATCTGAAAACTAACTAAAGCTGTTAAATTAATGTAGTGGAGTAGAAAGTACAATATTTCCCTCTGAAATGTAGAAAGTAGCATCACATGGAAATACTCAAGTAAAGTACAAATACCTCAAAACTGTACTTAAGTAAATGTACTTAGTTACTTTCACCACTGGTAACTAAGTACATTTACTCAAGTACTACAATGTTGAATGAGATTTTGAATGCAGGACTTTTACATGTAATTGGGTATTTTTTCGATGAGGTATTTCTACTTTAAAGTAAAAAGGAGGGTAAAGCTTGACATATAGTCATTAACTCTACGGAAAAAAATAGTAAAGAATGTAGTCTATTATTTTTTTGCTTTTTTTCTGCAAAAAGACCAAATATTTACTTGACCTATATCAGTTTTCACTCCACTGTCACACAAACTATGACTTTAACATTAAACAGCTGTGTCTAAATTATCATATTTAAAACTTATCATAAATGAATCAATAACAGAACTACAATTGTGATAATTGATTAATCGTTTTTAAGTCATTTATCAAGAATAAAATGCAACATTTCCTGGTTCCGGCTCATCTAATGTGAGGATTTGTTGCTTTCCTCTGTTTTATATCATCTTGAACTAAAATAGTTTTGGTTCTGGGAAAAAGTGAAGAGTGATGAGTCCACAGATGAATCCCAATAGTAAAATAATTTTGCAATCAGAAAATGTGCAAAACATTGACCAGCTACAGCGTTTCCTCTAGGCTGAGTGGTTCAGCCTGGTGGGGAAACAACAGATGTGACTTTTCTTGGTCTTGACAAGCTGCAGCATTTATTAACTGACACATCGTAGTCTGAACCGAACGTTTACTGCCAGACTGACAACTTCCTAACGACAACTAACGTTAAAAGTAAAATTAGGCTTTGCTGCCTGCTTCCCGACTCATTTTAAAAAAGACGAGAGAGAGAGAGAGAGAGAAGAGAAAGAGCACCAGCGAGAGTGTGTGTGTAAGTGAGAGAGAGAGAGAGGGAGCGAGAGAAAAGAGAGAGAGAGAGCACCAGCAAGAGTGTGTGTGTGTGAGAGAGAGAGAAAGAGCGAGAGAGAGAGAGCGAGAGAGAGAGCGAGAGTGAGTGGGTGTAAGTGAGAGAGAGAGAGAGCGAGATAGAGAGCGAGCAAGAGAGACAAAAGAGAAAGAAAGAGAGCACCAGCGAGAGAGAGAGTGTGTGTGTGTGTGTAAGTGAGAGAGAGAGAGAGAGAGCAGCAGTGGTCGAGCGAGCTAGAGAGTGAATGAAGAGAGGGAGCGCTGGTAGCGAGAAAGCTGGTGAATCAGATGGATAAAACATTATTTTCTGATTGTTTCACAGCAGTTACGTTTCATAAGACAAATAAACACGCTCACACCCCCCCACACACACACCTCTGCTCAACCCTGCTGCTGAACGCTGCACCATCTGATTTGGTCTGAATACGGCCGTACCTTACCGCTGACCTTTCCCTCTGCTCTGCTCACATTCACCGTCACTTTTCTGACGCTCGCTCTCTCGCTTAACCACTCGCTCGCTACCTGCAGTTTCTCAGGCAACAACACAGATGTTGACTCGCGTTTCGAAACAGCACTACTCAGAGGCTCCCAAATGCTTTTGATTTCCAAACTTAATGATATTTGGCGTTATTTTTGGCATTTAAAAAATATTTTTTGGCCTGGCGGAGGTACTCGTTGTACTATTATAGGGGAAACACTGAGCTACAAATATATACTAACAGGTCATCAGTCAGGATAGAAGCAACCAGCAGGATTACAGTAATTTAAGATTTCATTTTGAAAAAGGAGGCAGCCAGATTGAAAATGTTCATCACTCTTTATCGCTCACTGGATTCGGTTCAGCAGTCTACAGAGGTGGACGCTTCTGCGGCTGAATCTTCCCGCTGAGCAGCTGGAGCAGCAGACAGAACGTCAGAGCCGGATGTTTTCTGACTGCAGAGTTTCCTGAGGGACGGACACAGCAGCAGCATTAATATAACCAACACATTTATATGAAAAAAAAAAAGACTGTACAGACGCACCAGCAGCTCTGTGAGGCTCCACTGAGACGCAGGAGCGTTTTGAGCTAAATGATAAAGTCAGCGTGCCGACGTGATCGCAGTGACGATGCTAACACGTGGATGTTCAAACGCTTGAGCTTCCACGTCATATCGCACCTGTTCAGAGGCGTTTTGTTGCTGCTCCCGGACGGAGCGGCTGCCGTCCTGGAGGCGGTTGGTTTGATGTTCCACCTGGGCCGCGGTATGAGGCCGAGGTCGCCCGGCCTGTATTTGGCCATGAGGAACTGGGGACTTTTTAACCACTTCAGGGTCTCTGGGCTGTGAAGGAGAGACAGGTTGATGGGAACGGGACCAGACATGAAGTTCTGCTCCGTCTATACAAGTTTGAGGTTTTCAGTCAGGTGTCCTTCGCTACTTTTCAGACACTCTGACAGCTGTTATTACTGGTTTATTTTGTAGAATCCAATTTTAGGTTCAATATAAGCTCATAAAATATCATCAATATCATTTTTCTTTCTGTCTTAACTTTCTTTCTCCCCTCAGTATCCTCCTCTTCTTTATTTAAAGGAAGGATGTTGGAGTATAAATAGTCATAAAAATGCTTTTTGTGACGTACATTTGCAACATACCAAGTGAAAGCAGAACATTTAACACAGAGACACAGAAGAGGTCTTAGGTAACATTAAACTTAGTGAAATATTGTCTGACTTCAAGCAGCTGTCAATCAACGCCCACACAGCAGACATCAAAGCTACTATAAGTCCTCAAGTCTTATTAATGGAGGAATAATTTCCAAAATGACCACCAACACACTTATTTAGAGATTGAGACCATAATGACTGGTGGAAAACAAAGATTGACTCGGTATTTCTAGAGAGAAGTTGAGGCTTTTTGAACGGGAGGCCGTTGGTGGCACTTTAAAGTATCACACTGGCTTCAGCTGCAAGCTGTAGTAGTTGCCGCTTGCTACAGAAGAACAGGAAGTGGACCGAGACCCTCCTTTTCAGGTTGTCATGGGTCAGTTGTTTAGTCCAGAGTGTGACTCACAGCTTTCACACCGACACAAACAGACAAACATGCCAATAAAAAGTTTTAACCGAACCGAACAGATTGGGTTTGAACCTTCAGACTCGAACAGAACAGTTTGATTTTAGAGAGGAGTGCTTTGTTATTTGTATATTTCGATTGAGACCAGAGCACAGTTGATCTGGCACGATCCAAAGGTCAGCAGGACTCTGATCCAACTAATCTGGGGAAACAGCTGGAATGTGTTCTGGGTTTTTCTAAACAGGAAATCAGCAGAGTTCACACCACTGCTGATACATAACACTGAGTATCCAGAGGAGAGTGATTCCAGTACCTCGGTGGTTCGGGCTCAGTGACTTTATAGAGGGCGCAGCCTATTCCCTCGAGGGCACTACTCTCCAAGATCTCCAGCAGCCTCTGCATCGTCTGCTCAGTCTTAGACGTCCACTCGGACTTCTGAGGGTGACAGAGACGACATTAGAGTGGAAACAAGCTGTGAACATGAAGTATGAAATCTGGCTTTTGTTAATTTGTTAAGCAACAGTTAACTATTTACACGTCCAACAGACACGTGACATGTTTCTCTAAACCTGACTCATGTAAGCCTGATATTCACTCTTCTTTTAGCTCTGTTTTCGGTCTACGCTGACTCCTGAGGGAAACATTTGGCTGGTCTACAGCTAACAAATGTCTGTTTACCGGAATAAGGAGCCCAAAGGAAAACATCATTCCTTCTGTTCAGATGAAGGAAGTTGGCACTAAAAGATTTGAAAGATATTGACTTGATTTGACTAATTTGGACGATTTTGCCCGCCCATCACTTACACTGAAACTGCATTATGAAGGGGTCTCTTAACGGCCAGTATGAACAGGAAGAATGATTACAGCAAGAAAAAATGTTGGCACCTGACTACTGTTTTTAAGACAGACTTGAAAAACTGCGAACCCGTCATCCTTTAAGCTCCCTGTTTGTCTGAGCAGCGGGAGGTTAATGGGATGTCTGACCTTCCTAGATTAAAAACCAGCTTAATTGGACCATTAAGCAGTAAGTCGTCTTCACTCTCTGAAGTCCGGCTTCCACAGCCTATAAGGTTTTATTCCAGACAGTTAGACCCTGCAGCAGAAGCTGTGACACTATGCTCTGTGTTTTTACCTCCAGGATATGTCTGAGAATAACGACCGAGTCCTGAATGTCGGTCTCCAGCTGCTTCTTCCTGATCGTCTCCTCCCTCAGCTTCTTCCCCAGCTGATCTGCCTCGAGAGTTTTTTGACGGAGCTGCTCGGACACCGAGGTCAGGTCCTGCCTGAAAACACGGTAGCAGGATAACTGACGGGATGACGGACAGGTGGGGGGTATAGCTCAGCGGTAGAGCATTTGACTGCAGATCAAGAGGTCTCCGGTTCAAGTCCGGATGCCCCCTGAATCAGATTTATATATATATATACTAGTGCGGTGCTGCTGCTTCAACACATAGAGAGATGAATGACTGTTGATGTGAGGTGTGAATGAGTATAAACAACAACATGAAAGAAACTAACAACCTGTATACACATAAATAATAAGTACTCTAATAGCAAATAAAGGTTCTTTTAATAAAATTTATATGAAAATGGTTTAGATATTTACTTTCTTCAAATGCACTTTATGTGGCAGCGAATAGGAATGCGGATAAATTATGAGACTTATTTACTGAGAGCAGAAAGAGTTTCACCTGAGAGTCTGTATCAGGGTTTCCTGGTCTGATGAGGTGGTCTTGTAGTGGTGTAGCTCAGCGCTCAGCCACTGACACTTCTGCATCAGCTGCTCCAGCTCCTGAGGAACGAGAGACCATGAATATTTTTGGTGACTTTTCTTTTTTTTTAAACTCTACTGTGAACTTTGCGTGTTTGTTTGCAAGTTGACAGATGCTTCCTCTATCCAAAGATCAGCTGATTAGAATTTGCTGATGTTTTAAATCTGCCATCAGAAGAGTAAATACATTCTTTGCCACAACAAAGACTAAAGGGCTGATGAAAGAATAATAATGAGTAGAAACGGTAAATAAGATGCTATGACAGCTGCAGCTTTTTGTGCCTTTGTTTCAGATGTTCTCAGATGCAGGTTCGACATTCGTCACCTGGGGATGAAGAGGAATCCTGCTCAGACCTTAAAGATTTTACAGGTCCAGTGAGACAAAAGTATTAGTAATAAAAAAAATAGCGGTGGAGAGGAAGAGGAGATGGATTTAAGAAAAATGACAAATCAGTTGTGACAGATTGAAATAGAAATGATTCAACTTTCAGTTTCTAGTGACGCATGTTTCTGCCCGTACAAAGGCTACAGCTCTGCAATCTTAGCGAGTCGCCTACGTTCGCCTCCGTTTCAGCGACAGGTGAAGGTTCACTGATGAAGAAGAATCCTGTTCTCTGCACGGATGTAAAGATACAAAGAAACTCCTCACTGGATATGGAAAACAGTGTACGTTCCCTCCTCAATGTGAGCTGAGATGTGAGAGAAAATACTTTTGACAAGCTGCACATGAATGTAGGTCGGGTGGCTTTTATCACATGTTCTCACCTTCAGTTTGCTCACCTGCTGCATGTTACAAACAACAGATGATCAGCCTAAAACCTCACATAGCCTGCAGTAATCCAATATATCCTGTAAAGTTGTACAGATAAGCTCAAGGTAGCTGAATGTAAAGCAAAAACTTTCTCTTAACTGAACTGGACCTCGATCCAGTTTTATGCTGTTTCTGTCACCGACAGTGAGGCCAGACCCCGTCTGAAACCTGAACAGTGACGGGCTGACCAGAAGGTGGGGGTATAGCTCAGTGGTAGAGCATTTGACTGCAGATCAAGAGGTCTCCGGTTCAAATCCGGATGCCCCCTGAGTGAATGCTGCTTTATAAAAAGGCAGTACATTTTCACCCATCAGTGGCTTAAAATGTCTGTTTACCTCCAGCGTCCTGAATCTTCCACAGTTTGTTTCATGAGCTACATACAGTGTGAATGTAACCTTCAACTCTGTCACATATCCTAAAGTAACATCAGGTTAACTAAGTTGACTGAACGTGTACAAAATAGGTCTTAAAATGTAACTGTAACTGTAACTAAATGTATGTAACTGTCATTTTACATTGTCCTGACTGTGGAGTCCACTAAAAGATGAGAAATGAGGGGAACTTTTGTCTTTAAACACGTCGTTTAAGTGTCTCCACAGACAGGAGATCATCAGCGTACCTATGCAAAGTTATAGGACTGAAGCCTAAAGACCTTACAGAAACATGAACATTATTCTTTTAAATAGGACTTTAAATTTGAATTATTTACCACCAATAGATTTAAGTAAAACTGCAAAAAAAATAAAGCAACATTTAGTTACAGTTAGGATTTGATCTGCCGTCACTCTCTGATCTCGCTGACAACAAGACGTAACACGGCTGTTGTTGTCTTAGTTGTTTTAACTTATGGATTTTATTTCTGACTGTTTATACTGTGGTTTGTGTGTGTGTGTGTGTGTGTGTGTGTGTGTGTGTGTGTGTGTGTGTGATTGTCTTCTATGCTGTTTCTCTCTAGAAAGCCCACGGTGCACCTACCTTGAAAAGTTCTATATGAATACATTTATAATTACTATCATTATTTACAGATCCTCCTCACTCATGTAAATATCCAGAATCTCTGAATATTTACATATTTTTCACTTCTAAAGTTTTCCTGCTGGACACCAGATGTCTCCTCCTTCACTGTAAAGTTCATTCTCAGTGTTTGTGCAACTGGAGGCTTCGAGTTTCCGCATCACATTCGTGTGATGTGGAAGTTGCATACTGAATCAGGATTGGCTCAACTAGTTGTGATGTCACAAATCCTGCTCGTAGGTACGCGTATTAACTGAGATTTAAGGTGAACTCAGAGAAACTTTCCTCTCCAAACTCTGCACATACATCATTCTGCACAGAGAAGAGAACAACATCAAACTGAAGGAACAAGAAGAAAAACACATTTTTGAGTTTTAAATCAATTTTGGAAATGTTAAATTATTGTAAAAACAATTCTTGAATTGTTTAGATAGATACTAAACCACAGGAATATATATATATATTTTTTTAGCAAGACCAATAAAAGAAAATCTCAGAGATTCAGAGGCCAGAGGAACAGCTGATAGACAGGAAGTTCAACGCCCGGTGGATCTGATTAGAAATCCAGCAGGAATCAAAGACTTTCACGTCATCTTTAAAACATAACGTCTGCTCAACAGCGGACACTGTGGCCACGAGAAGCTTAACATGTCTCACCGTCTTGTCATTGAGGCTCTCCAGTTGAACCCGACTGAGAGTTTCCTTCAATCTGTCAATCTTCGAGCGAAGGTCACGGTCTGCCCACTGCAGCCTATCTTTCTCCTGCAAGAGGGCCACGTTCTCCCTCAGCAGGAACTGCAGCCTCTCCATCTTCTCTTCATGCTGAGCCCTCTCCTTCTGAAGAGCATATGAAATCCTTTCCTGGAGGGAGATCTCCATGTCGTCCTGAACCTCGTACATGACGCTGTTGTTGGAGGACGACAGGAGGTGATGAATAAGGAGAAGAGTATTATAAATAGTCTTGCAGACACAATGATGACTGTCAGTTTTAACTCTGTCCTAGTCTTTACTTTTCTCTTTCAAGCTCTGCATCCTCCTTCAGGCTGTTGATGGCAGCTTCATGCTCCTCCTTCTGAATGACCTGCTGCTCCTTCAGAGACTCAATGTCGGACATCAGCTGCTCCTTCTCTGCCTCAAACTTTAAAGCTGAGGAGAGGAGAGGATAGGAGAGGAGAGGAAACAAGGAGAGGAGAGGAGAGGAAACAAGGAGAGGAAACAAGGAGAGGAAAGGAGAGGAAACAAGGAGAGGAAAGGAGAGGAAACAAGGAGAGGAGAGGAGAGGAGAGGAGAGGAGAGGAGAGGAAACAAGGAGAGGAGAGGAGAGAAGACGAGAGAAGAGGAGAGGAGAGGAGAGGAGAGGAGAGGAAACAAGGAGAGGAGAGGAGAGGAGAGGAGAGGAGAGGAGAGGAGAGGAAACAAGGAGAGGAAACAAGAGAGGAGAGGAGAGGAAACAAGGAGAGGAGAGGAGAGGAAACAAGGCAAGGAGAGGAGCAGAGAGGAGAGAAGAGGAGAGGAGAGGAAACAAGGAGAGGAAACAAGGAGAGGAAACAAGGAGAGGAGAGGAGAGGAAAAGAGAGGAGAGGAGAGGAAACAAGGAGAGGATCCTGCTTCATATGTGGAAACAGAACAAACCTTCCATCTCTAAAATATGTAAGGCCCTTAGCAGAGTTAGTGTCTGGCTCCACCCGTCCAACCGCAGGAGAACAGAACTCACCCTGCACCGCGCTCTGTGAGTTCAATTCACTCATCTGGTCCTGAAGCTCCTGCGTCAGCTGGCTGTGCTGCATCTTCAGCGCCTCTCTGTCCTGTTCAGCCACCTTCTGCTGACTCTCCAGCTGCTCCGACAGCTTTTCCACCTCCTTCTCTGTTGCAGCCTTGGAGTGTTTCAGGTACTCGATGATGTCGTTCTTGTCAGTCTCCAGAGTTTTGTACTGAGAGACAAACTTCTTGTTCTCCTTTTCCAGCTCGCCACATTTAAGCTGACATCTGCAGGATGAAGAGGGACGCTCCGGTTCAAGGGTGATTAAAGTATTTAGTATAAAATGATAACCGCATTAAGTTTTCTTCGGTTATGTCAATATTGAGGTGAAATACACTGTAGTAATAACTCTGGAGAAGGCATGAAACTGACATTAACACAGTGAAAAACAGCTTTTCCTTTAAAAAGATATAAAAATAAAAGACAGCGTTGATTGATTTAAATACTGAAATAAAGAGTTTGAGGGCTGGAAGTAGAGCTGCAATATTTTGTTTATTATTCAGTGTCAATGAACAGAAAATGAACTGTCAACTGTTTGAAAATCCTTTTATAATTTCAAATCATCAAGCAGAAAAGCCAAACATGCACTGATGGATTATTTCATAATTTCAGTAATTACTTAACAGTAATTAAGGTTACATATGTTTAACATGTTGGCAGTGACAGTTAATGTAAAGATATGTGGTTTATAGGGCCGTTTACAGCGGCACAAACCTAACTACTAGCATTTAGCGCTTTACCTTTACCTTTGCATTTAACGTCAGCATTTTACCTTTTTTTGTCTAAGTTTGAAAGACAAAACTATATTAACACATAGTTGTTCATTTACTTGCATGATTTTGTGTTTTAAGAAACTACAATAACAGATATATTTCCCCTTAAAAGAGCAGCAGAGCTGTGTAACGTTAGCTAACGCTAACTGTTAGCAGTCTTACCTCTCCAGCTGCTCATCCAAATATTGAATTTGTTTTAAATATAAGGACCTCTCTCTGTCTTCAGAACTGATTATATCCTCCATTATGACGGATTTTTGCTCTTTCCTGTAGTATTTTTGTTGGCTTCGTTGGGTTTATTCTTACTTTTCTAAATAAGACAAGTTCATAAATCAATTTAGCTGAAACCACACCATGTTGTTGCCAGGGGATGCTGCCTTCAGGGACTGCTGGTAAAGTTCGACACTTTTCAAAAATAAATATCAATTAAAGGACAGGTTCACAATTTTTCAATTCTGTCTTAAAACAACAGTCAGGTGTCCATATGAACAGTGAAACAAGTTTTCCTCACTGTAATCATTCCTCCTGTTCATACTGGATATTAAAAGATCCCTTTCAATGTAAGTGACAGGGGACAAAATCCACATTATGTCTACACAGTCATTTAGTGCAAAAATGTATTTAAAATTGAAATATGAGGCTTCAACAGAGGGACTTTGGCACTAAAAAGACTGTAACGTTGAAAGATATATACTTGATTCATATTAGCTTCAGATAATTTTTTAAATACATTTTTTCACAGAAGGAGGACTGTGGATTTTGTCCCCCATCACTTCCATTGTAAGGTCATTATGAAGGGATCTTCTAATGGTCAGTATGAACAGGAGGAATGATTACAGCAAGAAAAACATGTTTTAATATTCATTTGGGCTCCAGACTGTTGTTTTAAGACAGACTTGAAGCGCCTCCTGGAGGTCAGGAGGACGAGTCTCTTCAGGCGGTAGAGCTGCTGCTGTTGGCCTTTTTGACCCGGGTGGAGGTGTTGATGGTCCATTCTGACCCATTGATGCCCATGGTCATCATGTTTCAGACCATGGTCGCCATGGTCGCACAGCCTGCACTGTTTTAGGTTTACTTAGTTTTTATTTCCATGTCATGCCAAAATATATATATTACCATTACATGTCAAACATCAAGAATATATGACATCTTTTGGTGACAAATACACAAAACCTTTGGAAACCATTGATTTGATTTTGAGATGGACTTGAGCTAAAAGAAATCCACATAAACAAATGTGTACATCTAATTTCAGTTTATGTGCAAAAAAAACCCCAGAATAAATTGTACCTCAATTAACATATAAAGGGATTTTATCCTCATCTTCCAGGTTTTCTCCAACTGGCTAATTTAAATGTCTTGCATGTAAATAGTTTAATATGTGCATCATCTATGTCTTAAAAAAGTTTTGCCAAGTATGACGAACAACAGTCCAAATATATTCAATTATTTGTAATGTAAGAGAAAGAAAATGAGCTCATTTTTCAAATTTGAAAACCTGAAACCATCAAATTTTAGGCATTTTTACTTTAAAAAAGGACCTAAATGAAGAATCAGTTATGATTTTCTGTTGATCAACTGTTTAATCTCACAAACTATCAAATGGTGCAGCCACTGAAAAGACAAGGATACAGTTGTTTTTACTGAATAAACCAAAGAGCTTTGTTACCAACAAAGTATGATAAATGATGGACAGAACATTAGGCTACAGGTAATTAGGGCCGCAGCCTTCACACCTGATGAGTCGGGGGGAAAAAACTTTCCAAAGTAAGAAAGTCTGCCAGTAGATAGAAATTATATCTGCCTGCTAATTTCCAAACACATTCACAGGTGATATCTAACTAACACAATTCAAATTTGCTTTATTGGCATGAATGTCACAACAACAATATCACCAAAGCATCAAGAGTCAATGAAACAAAATAACATTAACATAACATTAAGATTGATATATATTAACTATATATAGTCTATCTACGTATCTATGTATATACCGTATATCCTATGCATAGTTAAATTGTTAAATTACAGAGTTGAACTTGTTAAGTAAATGTTCATTATTTATAATAATAATAATAATTTCAGTATAAATATTGGGCTAAATTAGTGTTTGCTGCAAAAATGCTAATAGAAGCATTTGATGTACACACACTCACACACAGACACACACACACACACACACTCACTCACACACACACACTCACACACAGACACACACACACACACACTCACTCACACACACACACACACACACACACTTCACTAGCACCCCTAAGAATCATTGAAGAGAAGAGTAAAGTTTTAATTTTGCAGTCAGTCATTTTGACATCAGTGACCCCCCCCCCCAAATCACAGTCCAGCTGGACTCTGATCCTCTGGAGACTCTTCATCACTATGACAGTCTTACCAAAACCACTATTGTATTTTCCACAGACATGCTGTATCCATTTCATATTTCATATAAATGCCTCTTCCTGTCAGCTGACTCTTTAGCTGAACCCATGTTCCAGTAAGGATGGTCTCCCACCTCCACCTCCCAGCTGTGTTTCCCTGAGCTGGAGCCCTCAGAGCCCAGACGATTGGTATAATTAGCGCCTCTATCTGGATTGTCAGGGAGCTGCTGCTTCGGGTGTCCATGTGTCACACTGGTCAGATCACCAGAGAGATAGAGATGAAGATATGCAGTGTTTGGGTCCAGAATAACACTTTGTTTGGCCGCATCTATCAGCGCTCCTGAGACCAGCTGTGGATCTGACAGTGAGTACTGGGATCTGGCTCTGGTCTGAGTGGGTTTATAACTGCTGAGGAATGAAGGCACGTTGTCTTTCTGCAGGTCTTCTTCAGCAGCAGAGAGGAAAGATCTGCTCCTGAATCCTCTTCATCTCTCTGCTGATAGTCTTCCCCTTCTACTCCTTCTTCCTCCCTCAGAGCTGCCAGTCTGGACTCATCTTCCTCTTTCAGGAACTGGTGGAGCTTGTTGCTTCTCTGTGGACAACAGCTGCTTCTTGGAGTGTTTAAACATTTCATTGTATGTTTCCGTCACTTCTTTGTATTTGTCCCTTTTGTCCTGTAGAGACTTAAACAGGACCCACTGTGACTTCCTCTTTCTCCTCTTCTTTTTCTGTCTCAGATGATCCAGCTTTTTGTCTCCAGCAAAGGAGGCAGCTTGATATCTAAATGATCTTTCCATGCTATGTAACTCTGTCACCAGCAGATGGCGTTGCAAGCATGTCTTTTAGAACAAAATGTTTTTACTCGAAACTCAGTGAAGTACAGCACATTGTAAGCTTTCTTAAATGTCATTTTAGTGTCATCAAATATGAGAAATAAAAGGTGAAATGGCCACATACTATCATCTTTTTCTTCCTTTCCACTCAAGAATGAATAAAAATGTTACAGCTCATAGAAATTCTACAAACCTGAAACTTTTGTCCTCTAGTGAGGAGCGAACGCTTCACCTTTAACATAGCATATTATAGGTGAAACTGTTTTATTTATTCTTCATTTGAGCTGTTCTGTGTTGCACAGCTTGCTGCTACCATCTATTGCACGGCTCAAATGTTACGCTGCAATAAAGGAATAGAGGTGGAATAATGAGTGACAGTTTATATTAAGTCCAACTGGCAAAAAGTACTTAAGATTTTATTTTGTGAGTAGTTTTTAAACAAAATGAAGCAAAATTCTGTATTATTTGCAAAGGTTCATTTTTCATCCTTTTACAAACAGTATATATGCAAACAACACTAGTGATACAGAGAACAATATTTAGGAAATATAATATGTGGCGGCTGATTTTGTCGATCAATGATGTCACTGGTTTGCATTTTTACAGTGAAATATTTGTGGCATAAAGTGTTTGGCAGGAGATTCACATCTCCAGGAGGAACCAATGAGTGTCACAGACAGACTGGGGACAGGAAGTGTTGAAGAACAGACTTTTGATCTGTTCTTAGAATTTGATGACAGTAAGAAAAATACAGAATATCTCCGGCATCATCCTTTAATTTAAAGTGAATATTGTTAAACAGAACATCAAGTGATGATGCACCACTGGGATTATAAAGTGGATTACCTTTGACATCATGTCACAGAAAAAGTCTGCTCATCATGAGTGAACTAATTTAATGTTAGTTCAAATCATAGTTCAGGAACTGCTCTCAGTCTTTACTGTTGATCTTCTTCGCAGAAGAAACACAAGTACTGTATTTGTAGGTAGATATACTTCAGTAGGATGAGCTCTTGCAAATACAGAATGAAACGGAGTATTTGCAAGTAGTGGTTTAATTCCCCCCTGAGGACACATTATTGTCAAAACTAAAGCAAAGTCTTTAAAAAACACAGCAGAGCAGATATACTGCCCCCTGCAGGCTGCTCTGAGTCACTGTGTCATTAAAAACAATTCAAATCTGACAAGTGCAACTGGATGACAATCAATTAATCAATTAACAACAGTTAACACATCCAGTACGTGACACACACATAAAAACTAAACTGACTACAGTATGATTTAAAAAAAAAAAAAAAACTAATTAGACAACACCCCCCACACCCACACAATTAACTTCATACAAACAGCAGAAAGCTAAATGAAATCAGTATTTGCTGTGAGCAGCTTTGCCTTTAAAACAGCAGCAGTTGTCCTCGGTTCACCTGCACAAAGTTTTTCAGGTACTCGGCAGGTTGGTTGTTCCTGCATCTTGGAGCCACAGTTCTTCTTCTGTGGATTTCAGCGTCTCAGCTGCTTCTGTCTCTTCATGTTAATCCCAGACTGACTCCGTGATGTTGAGATCAGGGCTCTGTGGGGACCAAAACCATCTGCTGCAGGACTCCTTGTTCCTCTTGTTGCTGGAGATAGATCTTTTATGGGCTCATTGTCATGCTGCAGAATAACTTTGAGACCAATCAGACGCCTCCGTGATGGTGTTGCATTATGGATAAGAACCTAAACATCTAAAGTGCCAAAAACTTTTGCACTGCATATCTGTACCGTCAGTAATTCTGTTATTTAGACCTCTGCTTTTCCTACTGTGACAAGACTGCATTAAAATATCCTCCATGTCATCTACATGTTTAAGTAATACCACAAGGGATGACATTTTATAAAGCACAATAGGGTCACTGTCAATAGAAAACCCAACAAATCAATTTAACCTTTAGTTCCTGGATCAGCTGCATGTGTTTGATCTTAAGAGTTACAGCAGCTTTTTGTCCCTGAAGTAAAACTGCATTAAGATGCAAAATAATTCAACCAGCAGACTTAATGTTAGTTCAAATCCTTGTACAGGCACCGCTCTCAATCTTTACTGTTGATCAGAACTCCTAACGACCACAACATTAAACTCCTCTTTGTCCCAGAAACTGGAGCAAATTGACATTTGCTGACGTAAACACAAAACAGGAAAACTCATTATCTGACCGCAGAGGATGCTGAGGCTTGATATCCTTAAAGGAAAACCAAGATTAGCAGCAGCAGCAGCACACGTTTCTGGTTCTGTTTTGATCTTCCTTCTATCCGCCTTCACCCCTTTTGGCCCTTTTGTTGTGGTGAGGCCTGCCAGGGGTCAGCCAGGGTCATTCCAAAAGGAGAGAACGAGGTTTAATGCCTTCAAACCCACTAATAACCCCCATTGCGTCCCTCCAGCCCCCTCCAGGGCCATTTTTCATAGCTCTCTGCCGGGCCAGTCAGAGAAGGCAGGCAGCTGGAAGCCGGTCGTTTCCATCCACGCGTCTGGTTTGCATTAAATGGACACATGTGGTCTTTGTTTTGAGAAGTGCGGTTGACACGAACCCATAACCAGCCGAATGAAAAATGGATTTCTCAGGCAGCAGGATTTAGGTTAAACTTTGTCCGGGGCCAGTGCTTCACTTTAAACAGGAGGTATCATAATGACAGGAAGCACATTATTTGACTCAAACCCTTCGTTAAGGATGACGGGTAGAGTATCGCTGCGATGTGAGACAGTTGATCTGAGAGGGACTCTGTATGTGAGTCAGGTAGCAGATAGGAATCTGTATGTTAGATGTTTCGGCTCCAACTTATATATCACATGTCAAGAGTTTTATAGCTGCGTGTTGCCATAAAAAGACACTTTTCTGTTCACGACTGAGATTTATACTCCCATGCTTGCACACAATGTGCTCAGTGTTCGGCTCAGGACACATGGCGGTTGATGGACACATTAGCTGTGGCAGGGATCAAACCTGTGACCTTTTTCATGACTGGACAATCTATTTAACCAACCAGACCACCCTGCAATGACAAACAGCCACTGGATACTTTAATAAAGTTTCTTAAAGGATAAGTCTGGTGGATATTGTAACCCATCAATAGACCAAAACCAACAATAAATTGATCCCACCAACTGTGTATCTTATTCACCTGTGCCATAGAGCTCCTTTGTTGTCTAAAACTATTAAAAATACATTAATGAGTCACACCGTTGCACTTGACGACATGTTCCTTCATCGCCTTGAACACACACACACTATAATTTATTTTGACTCAGTCTCACAAACACCAGTCTGCTGCCAGAAATACTCACTACCAAAGCACCAAATGTGGATTCATCCACCGCTGAAAATAGTCCCCAACAAATGCACCATTTTCTCTCGTTTGAGTGACATTTTACCAAAAACTACAGTGACCAGATGTTTCAGGAGTCAATTTGTGTTGATAAAACAATGTCACACAAGGTCTATTTAGTAGATGTTCTTGGTCTTTCAGTCACATTACATGATCTTTATTAGCTGACTTTGCCCATGTTTTTCTTATCACTTCAAGGACTTCTTATCCATGTTGACTTAGTTGTTGATGTTCAAAGTTCATTCTTGACCTTGGAAACAGCAGTTTCCACCACAAAGTCCATTTTGTAGCTGTTCTGGAGCTTTTGACCATATCACATGATCAGATCTTAAAGATTTATGTCTTCAAGGACAGATGCCACAAATTGGGTGGTACTGAGAGATGTATAAAGACATTATTGTTTCGGTCTTGGGTTTGTTTAAAAAAAGACACAAATATAGAATAACGACAGCATTATTTTATATTTTAGAGTCTTTGAGGCATCAGGGGTGAAAGTTCATTCCTCAATATGTGACATATGGTAGTTGAAGGTATCACAGCTCATTTTCCTCCTTCAAAGAAATTAATTTGCTACTATTAATTCTTTTAAAATACAGGAAATACTTCCCCAAAAGCGAGATAACACCTTACAGTAACCAAAATTCTTCTTTATGAAGCCAAGTTGAATGTTTTCACTGTTGCACTCTGCTTCCTGTCAATCATCTGAAACCAACAGGAAGGTTTTTCTCACCTCACTGAGCTTCACTGAGCATGAATACTGCTTTGCAAGAACACACACACACACAGTCATTGTGTTCAAAAGCTTCAGACAAAGTCATTGTTCAGCAAGTCACAAGTCTTTGCTATGAAGTCTTGAGTTAAGACCAACAAGTCCCAAGTTAAGTCCAAGTCCTGAACTCTGTGTTCCAAGTCCTAAATAATTAATTGTCTGTCTGCTGGTGTGCACTGCAAATGCATCTTTCCTTCCTGTTCATGCAATATGATAGGCTGCAGAATTGCGATTTGGTGATCACAATGATCAACGCAAATTCAAGAAATATCCGCAATTTTGCAAGCCATATTGCACCGCCATGTTTGAACAGTAGCCCAGAACAGACAAACCAAACACTGGCTCTAGAGAGGGCCTTTTGAGTTTTTTGTAAGTTTCGTGGACCATCATAGGTTCTCCTGCATGCTTGGAAGGGCAATCTGAAAACTCACCACTAGATGCCAGTAAATCCTACACACTGGTCCTTTAAGAACTGCAAGAGGTCAATAAAAGAAATAAAACATGAACAGTTCATGACAAAAGAGGTGAAGTCTATCAGTTGTTAAGAAAGGTCATTCTGTAAAAATGTGTTTTAAGGTGAATTATTTCTATTATCTTTCTTTTGTTTCTTCATGACTGCACTGGACTGGACCCCCACTGACCTTTATCCCACCCAACAAAAGTTAAAAAAAAAAAAAAAAGTCATCATCTGCACATCTGTGAAACCGTCAAACTGAACAATATCTGGTTACATCAACACAATTATTTGATTTAATACACTTGCATATTATATGTATTGTTTATACTGTGAACATTTGCACATTTTCTGTCAGTATCTTGTACAATATTTTAAAACTCAACAGCTTTTTTCACTTTACAATGTTTACTATATTCTATTTTTTAATTGTAAACTCTTATTTATATATTTATACCACCTGTCTTATGTGGTAGATGAGCCGATACAGCAAAGACTCCATCGCCCTGTTTTTAACCTGGAACATTTAGAAGACCCAGACTGGCAGCCCTGTTTGGATGTTGAGGGTTAACCAAGTCAAACCCTTGGAATGAACAACCCCCATCACACACACATGTAAACACAAACTCAGCATTAGCTCACTGGAATGCTACGCTGTGCACTTTTGTTGTCAGCTTCTTTTATGGTTTTTGCATTTTTACTAAAAGGAAAACACCGAGCTCTATCATGATAATCTGTGTGTGTGTGTGTGTGTGTGTGTGTGTGTGTGTGTGATAAACAGACCAAAGCTTCCATTCATGACACACCAACAGCTGCTGCGTCAGGACCAGATGGAAACAACAAAATCTTTTCATCTGAAAAGATCCTCAGCTTGATTTCATCCGCACAAAGAGATGGTAAACAAGGATACATGTAGGCCTGGAACTAACTTGCAGGTGTTGCATTTATGTAATAAAAACATATACATTGATACGGAACAGTTCATATATACATGAAGGGTTTTACCCTATAAAAAACCAGGCAGTGTGAATCTTATAAACACCTGATGGATGAGAGGATTAACCTCCAGAGTGAATCACACCTCATAAAAATTGAGTATTTACAGAATTCTCTTCTTCCTTGTCCTCTTTCTCTGTACTATCTATCTGTGCTATTATATTAGTCTTGTAATGTCTGTTGTTACATAGCTGTGATTCTCAATTTAGGTGCTTTTTTTGTTTGTTTGTTCGCTTGTTTGTTTTTTTGTTGTTTTTTCTTTTAGGTAAATTAATGAAATATCCTCTATATACATTTCTTAAAGGCTACTATAAGTCTTCAAATCTTATTAACAGAGCAATAATTTCCAAAATGACTAGGGTCTGAATTTGGTGACTGAGATTGTAATGACTCATTGAAAAAAACACTAACTTAGTATTTCTAGACAGAAGTTGATGCTTTTTGAACAGGAGTCAGCACATAGCGGCCGTTGGTACTTCCATATTGGCTTCAGCATCAAACTGTGGTAGTTGCCGCTTGAAGTGGAAAATCTAACCTGTGGATGACGCTAGATGAAAAGTCATGGGGAACATCAAAGTCTTCAGAAAAAATGTCTGTACCGAATGACCAAATTTCAGGGCAATTAACCCAGTTGGACTATTTTAATTTGGACCAACATTGCCGTCCCCAGACGGCGTTAACTACCTAAAACTGCTAGCGTGGCTAAAAACATGGATGTACTATCTACAATATTATTTCTGAATAGGTGTGTTGTATTTTAAAGATTGGGTTTCTGGACATAGAGTTTTTTGCTACTGAGGTTGAGATTTGTTGTGGAATAACTATACTGAATCAGTGTTTCTAGAGCTGAGGTTTCGTAAGTTAAATACAGTTGTAGATTTCTTGGAGTCAGTTTGAACTTTTAACAGTGTACAGTATTTTGAATGGGTTTTCCATTTTGTATTTTATAAGTTACATCTCAAATTCCTTCTGAATCATGTGGAACTCGAGTTAGGTTTCAGCATTTCTCTGCACCACTGTCACTTATGCAGATTCCTGTATATTTATTGGACTTGGCAGCGACTTGGATCCAGATTTTGAAGCATATTTCTTTTCTAATTGAGAGCTGCTGTTATGTGATGGAACGCTGCCACTTCTTGTAAAAAATACAGAGGAGGGGAAAAATGCCTATTGGGACCATCTGTGGATAACACGAGATAGCTTGTTTATGTAATTCATGCGATGACAATGGCCAGTGCAGCAGAGGTTACCCTAGACTTACAAGAGCGGTTTAGAGTCTGCTAATTTTAGGCAATAAAGAACTTGTGACAGTTCAGAGCGAATTAACAGACCTGCTGGAGATGAAAAACACTCTCCTTTCAAACCCTATAAAAATATATAGAGCGTGATCAAAACATAGTAGATCAGAGTGTAAGTCTACAAAGCTTTCTCAGATGCCTGAAGCAGAAATTACTGTATTTTGTTGGTTAAGTTAAATCCTGAAGAGCAGAGTGAAAGTGAACTGACACACTTGATGATAAAAAACAACGATACAAAGCACAAATGACAACTTCTTTTTACAGTCTTTCATGATAATTTACATCTCATTTGTACTATTTCAATGCAATTTATTCCTAAACAAAAACAAAATACAACAGGAGACAGCATGAAAGCCCAATTCTCTACTGTGGCTACCTTTGCATTGGTTTTTATGCTTATTTTTAAGGCTCACAGGGTTAACTTTTAACTATTTCATATTGTTTCTGGGTGCTGTTAGATATCCCATTAGCTAACTTGCTAACCAACAAGGAATGCAGCTAGCAACCACTACCTCTAGTCTCTTGGGAGAGCTATAATCACAACAGTTTTATGATGCACTGCCAATTTTTTGGGGTGTAACCAAGCCCTTATTTGTTTTCTTTCAGGGATAAGCTAGTTAATAAGCTAGTGATTGTTACTGTTGCCATGTTATTACATAATGTCTGCTTGTATCAGTTTAAATAAAAGGGTGAAAAAGGCCAAAATTCACTAGCAACAGACCAATCCAGAGCCAGTTTTGAGTTTAATTGCCCTCTCTATGTAATACATCTGCATTCAGTAACATTAATTACAGTCCCCTGTCCAAAAATTAGTAGTGTCACTTTCTTATAATGGCTTTCCCTTTTTTCTTTCTCTGTACTTTTGTAATAACAGGCCTGATGCGGTGTGGAGTTTGCAATTCCTTGTTAGGCAATCAGATTTTATTAGAGCCTTTGTTTCATGTCCAAATAGTCTTCAGAAACCTGACAGCCATTACACAGGAAAGCTCTGCTAAATACTTTACTGCTATTAGTGGTTGTAATTACAGAAATGATCTCAAACTGACTCACATAGAGCTTTTTCCTGCACAAAGGGACGGAGGTTGGTCAGAAACCTCCAGTGGGTCTGAGTGTAAAGCTTTTTATCTTACAGCTGCAAAAATACATCTACAAACTCTCCTCTTTCAAGTGCTTTAAAGTTTTATTCTTGCTGTCTTTGTTACACTCCTCACGGTCTCATAAAACTGCTTTATTTTAGTTACTGTATCGTCTAGTTTTTACCTTTCGCATTTATTATAGGCTGATTTATATTATTATGTGTGAGGTGTGAGAAATAAAACACACTGATAGTTATTTCCTGCTAATAAAAATGAGTTATATAGACTTGTTTGTTTTGTGGAAGGTCAGTTAGTAGTTATTTAGGTTATTGTGTCCTTGTAATACTCTTATAATAATCCTATTTCCATAGGTACTAGAGTGTGCCTGTTCATGCTGTGCCACGCTTTATTTATGGTGTTTAATTAGCATATTTCATTAAATATTTCCTGCTGAGACTTGATTTACTTTGATCGTTGTAAAAAAATCTACAACCACAGGTGGGTGGACTGCGCAGCGCATCATCATCATCTGTTTTGAGTTGACGGGCACGCGGCGGAGAAAGAGTTAAAAGTCACATGGTAGCGGGTGGTATTATCAGCCCGGGGCTGTAAAAAAAAAAAAAAAAAAAAAAAAAGAGTGTATGTGAAGGAAAAAAAAACAGAGGCGAACAAAGAAATCAGAGTCTATTTAAAGAGAAGTCGCCCCGGATCCTGCAGCCGTGTGACTCCCGGCACTGCGCACCGCACACAGCTGCGCCAAAACCAAGGATGCGGACTTCTCTGGTCGTGTGCTGCTGCGTCTTGGCGCTGCAATGCCTCCCGAGCACGCTTTGTCGTCCAGTGCGGGGATCCAGCAGGTACAAAGTGGCACCGGTGAGTTGGAGGACGCTTGTTTCTTTTCTCCCCTTTATCACATGTTGGAAAAGTCGAAGCGAAAAAAAAAAAGAAAAGTTTCTTCTGCAAAAGTTTGGGAACTTTCTTATGTTTTTGGCGCATAAATTGTTTAAATTTGACACTTGCACGCATGGAAAAAGGATTTAATATTTTGCATTTTTTAAAGGAATCTGCAGTGTTGACTTGCTTCATTCTTTCTGCTGCAAGTGACCCCCCCACCACCCCACCCCCTAAACACACACACATGCACACACTCGTGCACAATAGTTTGCAGTTGTTTTCTTGTGCAGAATTTTGGAGCAGAATGGGTCACTTTGCTCCAAAATAAATATTAACTTAATTGCATGAAGAATTCGTTTTATGTTCAAGTAAATGTACGCTTTTCTGCAGCTGCAAGTGCACGCGCACATGCATCCCTTTCCTTGGAATCATCAGGACCAATGACACTTATAGTGTAATTAAGGAAAATGGCTATTTTACACGCACAGGAGCTGACCTGTCACTGTAATTAGCCAGGGAGCTGCTCCTACTTTGAAGAAATTACTATCATCACTATTTATTTTTGTCTGCTCAGCAGCAGTGGAAGCAGTGATGACTTTGCAGCCAAATCTGACGTCTTCTACTCTACATGCATGCAGGATGACAGCAGAGTGTTTTGGTTTTGCCTCAGTGCAGCCAGGTCTGATCTCTGGGGAGGAGAGAGGGTAAAAAAGGTTGCTGAGTTCCCCTGTCTGCAGGGCAGGAAGCAGTAATAACAGGTCTTAAAGGCATTTTGTCAACAACACCATAAAAGAGAGGGGTCCACCATATGGACCCGTCATGACGGCGTCAGTGGCACGCTCCTAAAAGACAGATAGTGTCACATTTGTGTTTTGGTGGTTTTACAGTGGCCTTTTCTGATGAAAGAGTGTTTATTTTCATGTGTTTTTCATGCATTTATTTGCCTCGGCACGCTCTACTACTGTTTTGCAAACCTGCCCACTTGTGCAACCTATTATTTCCAACATTTTTTCCCTCTTAATATGTTCCACTGTAATCCACTTTTCTCTCCTTTATATCCTCTCCTCCACAGTATCACACTGCTACTTCCTAGAGCAAACATTTAACCTTTATTTACATTTGGTAGGCTAGCTTAGCGTGCATGCTTATTCAAAGGAATGTCCTGTTTACAGGTACCCAGAAGAAAAATAAGTCATTTATCAAAACAAACAGGCAACTCGGATAAGCGGTCACAGGGAAGAATGTAGCTGTTACTGAGAATAGTCTTGAAGTTTGAGAGAATAGTGTTTTGATTTCAAGGTGAGATTGGAGATCATTTCAGGAGAATGTCGAGCTAACAGCATGATAAATATTTATTGGTATGTTCCTGAAGCATAAGCCGACCACAGAGTGAGTTACATTAAAGGAAATAAATACCAGGAGGTCGGTAGATCTGTCGGGAAAGAACAATCAATCTTATCTTGTTGTTTTCAGCAGAAACAAATAGTGTACACAACACTGACTGTATGTTGTTGCTGTTAGCAAACAGTTGCTTATTTCCACATCCAGCAGTTATGGAGCAACATTAACATTCATTTGGAGTCTCATGTTTCTGCCCGCCCAACCTGGTATCACGCCAAAGAGTGTAATACACCCGTCTGGCCACTGTGTCAGTGTCACGTTTTGTTTAGGTGTGAAAAGTGCACGTTTGTGCGTTAGGAGCATTTTCTAATATGGCGCCTCTATCAGCAGTAATCAGCAGGATAACATGATGTCTGAGATTTCCAAACTGTTACAAATCACTGTTGAAAAATAATGATGTTTTATGCTGTAAGATCACTGTGGTTAAGGTCTGGTTAGGTTTAGGGAAAGATCATGGTTTGGATTAAAATGATCACTTGAAATGTGGTTAAAGTTACTACATCCTTAAAGTTAGGCAACCTTCGTCGTCATGGTAACAGTAAACACCACGACTACTGTAGTTACGGTTTTTAAAAAAGACATGACGTTCTCGCTTGGAAGCGGGAAGCGAATACCGGTCTTCTGCAGCAAAGTCCACTTTTTGCCATCTAACTATCTAGCCATCCTCCTCCAAATATAGAAATTTATCACCTGATATAGACGTCATCTGAACTGTGTCCCTTCTCCGGGTCATAATTACTACAGCCACTAGATGGAGTTGTTGGCATTGAGTATAGACACGTTGGACCGGCGGGTGTATTACCCACTTTGGCATGATACTGGAAATATCTGGCTCTTTAGCTGCTAAATGCTCCACTATGTTCACCAGCTAGTCTACAGCTAACTGTGTCTGTTTGCCGTTTGGTGCTGAGCAGGTAGTGTACAGTGGATTTTTAGAGCTTTTTCTCTGAAAACAGCTGCCTGCTGCGACCTAAAATCAACGCTATGAGAACGCTGAGAGTGAAGCAAAACAGTAAAGTTGCAGCCGGACAGATAAACAACGAGCTGAAACTCACTATAAATCTCCGTAAAGCCGAGAGGATCTGCAGAATCGCTGATAATTCTCAGTAAGTTCATCACTACGAGCCACAACCAACACATTACACACTGACAGCTCATACAGTGGTATTACGAAAATATCAATCATAGCCACTTTAAAGTAGTTTTATTTGATTTTTTGGCCACTTGGGGGCACTGAACAAGCTGTAACGCAACATATTATCACTTTATAGAGTTTCTACGTTGAGTTGAACGAACATGTTAGCAGACATGTAGCATCATTAGCATTCATTCGGAGTCATTTTCTAGTTTTGTTAGTTTTGTTCTCAACTAACTCCTGAAGGAAATATCTGGCTCTTTAGTGGTTAAATGCTCCACAATATTCACAAGCTAGTCCGTGTCTGGTTGCTGTTTGGTGCTGAGCAGGAAGTGTGACTGGGTTTACCTGAGTTTTTTTCAGTAAAAACAGCTGCCTTTTCCAGCTGGGAATGAGGCTGATGAGAGTGGTGAACCAGAACAGTAAAGCTGCAGGCTGAGAAACCAAAACAATGAGCTTAAAGACGCTAAAACACTTTGTAGAGCTGAGAGGAACTTCAGTGTTGATGATAATTCAGTGAGTCACTACAAGCAACCCTTTTACATATAATAATTTGTCCCACTGTTAAAAGAGAACTTTTGATTTAAGCAGTTTTATTCATTCAACACCTTAAGTGGATAAAGGGGAGGCTGTGTGTTTGCAACACCATTATCTTGTCACTCAACTGAGGCAGTTGAGTGAATGAACAAAACGTCTTTTTACACGGGTTTCAATTGAATTAATTCAAACTAATTATGTGATGATGGTGTGAATTTGTTTGAACTTGATTTGGAGAAAGAGGGGTGATGTTGTAGGTGCTGTCAGGTGGAGCAGGCTCCTCCTTCACCTCTGTGCATCCTGTAAGTCGTGAAAGACGGCAAGCTTTGATTGGTCAGGATCCAAAGTGTAGTCTGCCATGTCTCTCAGCCAAGTTACAGCAATAATTTATTGATCTATGATCACATAATCCAGTGGTTCCCAAACTGATCGAGGGTCGGAACTCCCAAAAAGGTTTGCAAATGAAAAATGATCATTTTGTCCTCTAACATTTATGTTTTTCTTATAAATTATTGGATAATTTTGCTTCTTCAGGACTTAAAAATGTACTGGTCTCAACTGGTAGACAAATGCAACTGGTGACGAGGGGTCACAAGTAGACCTTTCTTAGTTTTATGGGTCTCAACATCAACAAGAAAAAGTCTTTGAAAAGAAAACAATTTAAGAGTTTAAGAGGAATTTATATCTAACATGCTTTGAGATTTTGTGCTTTCATTGTGTTGATTTATTAGTATCCACTCTGTATTTTTGCATGCTTTGCAATTGTTTTACATGGTTTTATTCACAAGTCACGCCATTGTAGTGTAGTGTTACAACGTTTTTGTCAACAGTGTGATTATCTGAGAGTTAAAAACTATTTTTCCGCACCTGAAAAACGAGCTACACATTATCAGGACTATGTAACACCTGTGATGACAACTCTGTTATGTCTGCTGGTCATTTCACTGTTGAGTCTAATCTGTAGTTTTGTCAATTTGTTCCCCCCGTGTTGACAAAAGAGTGAGTGATTACACAGGCCTGGACAGGCTTCAATGTCTGTGGCATTCAGGGCAGCGGGACACACAAAGTGCCTGTTTTCTCTCTGGAGTGAGGAGGGGGGCTAACAGTTAACTGTTTGGATATCGCCTCTATCAATGAACCCTGAGTCCCTTGCTTTTCCTCTCTGTTTTGTGCCCGTCATGTCGATGTCTTCGGGTGAACCGATTGGTCGGGGAACCGTGAGAGCAAAGGTGACATCAGAGGCGGACTGGGTTCCCATCGGGCAGATCTAGGTCACAGCTGCGAGCGGGTGATGAGACACAACGGGGGGGTGTGTGTGTGGGGGGGGGCGGGATGCAGTTAAAAGGCACATGCACCCCTCCTTCATAAAGTTAATCAGATGCTTTGGTTGGTTAGTGGGAGGAGGGGCCTTCGGTCTCATTCACAATTCTTCACATGTGAGTTTTGCAGGTATTTGGCCATAAACCAAAGTATTGACCAAGTTAAGTGAACGTTTGTATCAAATCTTACAATCAATCCAATAGTTGTTGAGATATTTCGGTCTGGACCAAAGTGGTGGACCAACAGAATGATCCTTAGAGCTGCTAGTGGTCATCAGTATTGAAACTAGGTTTTGTATTTACATATTTATACCAAACCAGAGCTGAGTCTGGCTCTTTAAACAGCTTTTGTTCTTATTTTTAATGTATGAACTTCAAATTAGTTGGTGTAGTAGCACAAGACAGACTTTCAAACACCAGGTGTTTCTCCAGATGGGAGCTAAATTTGGTGTTGCAGTTAATACTGTGGTTTTAAAAATCACCCCACCTTTCCTAGAAAAAGAAATCCTGTGTGAACTCAGCTGAAAGGTTCAAGCTGTGTTACTGTGATGTCCTGACTTCAACTCTGGCCTGGGACCTTTTGACTCAAGCTTGTCATTTTTCTTTCGTCTCAGTCTATCTCCACCAAATCAAATGACAAAAAAAAAAAAAAAACCTTAAAGAAAAGATAAAAGCAGCATGATTTGTCTGGTAACCATTATTCCCCTGGAGATGCTCTGTCATTAATAATCACAATCAACGATGAAATCATCAGTAAGTCATACTGCAGCCAGACGAACATAAGATCTGCAAATCCAAGGTCTCAGCAGAAGGAGTTTTTGTGCCATGAAAGATAAGATTTAAGTCCAGATGGTTTATATCACCTTCCACTGCCGGGTGTTTCTGATTTTCAGATGATATATTGGATTAGGAGAGTAAGAAGGAAGATAACGAGGTATTTGTTGATGAAAAATTGTACATCAACCCCTCCTATCTGGCACAATAAATCCTCTCTCACTGTAAGCAATCCATTGTCCGGGGGTTTTTCATTGAGAGCACACCCTTCAAATTGAAACCTTATCTGTCTCCTTAACTAAACACTCACTTATGACTTACTTCCTATCATCCGGATTTGTTTAAACCGTTTCTTTTGGACAGTTAGATACCATCTTTATGAAAACGCTTCTGACTTTACCAGGAGCTTCTTGTTTTTCTGCTACAAACACTAAACGGATGTTTGTTAGAAGCATTGGTGGTGTCACCTGCATCTGCTTTAAAACAATCAAAAACAAATGTATGTTGCTTTAAATGTAAATGCACCTTCAGATCAGCCTGAGATGTTCAGTGAATTTTAGGTATGTTGTGATCAACTTTTCAAATTTCCTTTCTGATAAACCCACTTTCCCCCCTCATCCTTCCTCTTCTACTTCTGCTGCAGTTATTGATTTCCTACAGCCCTTATTCAAAACACATGTTGGTCGAGTGCAATGTATTCTAGTCTATTGATGCAGATTTTTTGTGCACAAATTGGTCTCTGTGTCTTTTTACGATGGATTTCACACTAAATGATTGTTGAACTGGGACCAGATGCATAAAACTCTGTGTAGATTTCATAGGCTGTATATAAAGATGGACGTAGCGAGGTGTGACATCACCCAATTGGTTTTGCATTGGAGCTGGTTTGAAGCCCACATCTGCAGCTTATGGTTGGCACCATCTTTTCCATTTGGAGCCAGGACCATCCGAATAAAGAGTGCAGGGTGTCACTTTTCACACTCACGACTCAGCGCGAGTCAACTGAGCCAACTGTCAACGCAGCTGTCAATCAACACCCACACGATAGACATCAAAGCTACTATAAGTCTTTGAATATTACTAACGGAGCAATAATTTCCAAAATGAACACCAGCACATTAATTAGAGGGTCTGAATTTAGCGATTGAGACCATAATGACTCGTTGAAAAAAAGATTGATTTAATATTGTGATGACCCCTAAGTGTCATCTTCGTTTGGCCTTATGATTTACCTGTCTGCTCTGTCTCTGCTGATGTTCGTTAAGGCAACTGGCGACACGTTAAAGTCCATTGTTTAAGTCCATTGTTTAAGTCCAGGCTGCAGCTGCGGCAGTCTGTCTCCCTCCTCTGACTGCTTGCTGTTGCTGCTGCTGTTTCTGCTGCTTGCAGCGTTCTGTTTCTCCCTTCAGGCACCGGTTTGGTTTTGTTATGATGCCTTAGTTATTTCTATTGTTTTCATGCACCTTTCAACACCTACACACACCACCCATGCATCACTGATCCCATTGAATCCCACACCTCATACCTTAAGCTTTCAGTTACCTCCTTTAATTTGGTTTCATTTGTTTAAACAAATATCTTCTGTTAAACTTTGACATGGTGAGCTGGGTCATAACAGTATTTCAAGAGATAAGTTGAGGCTTTTAGAGTGGGAGTCAGTTGGAGCATCTAGCAGCCGTTGGCTTCAGCCTCAAGCCGTGGTAGCTGCAGCTTAAATGTCTGCTGCACTGTTGAAGAATTACGGTATGTTAGCCTTAGCTAATATTATTGCACAAGTATCTTGCAAGAAGGCCATATTGAAACACTTGGCTGTTGTTGATGTGCGCTCTATGCAGTAGGCCACCCAAACTTAGCCAAAAATCATTTGTAAGAGAAAACATCACAAAATTTTTTAAGTCTGTCTTTCAAACAACAGTCAGATGCCCAAACATCACATGTTTTTCTTGCTGTAATCATTCCTCCTGTTCATACTGACCATTAGAAGATCCCTTCATAATGCACTTAGAATGTAAATGATGGGGGACAAAATCCAAAAATGTATTTAAAAGTTTATCTGAAGCTAATATGAAGCTTCAGCCATCCGAATAAGTCAAATCAAGTAGATATCTTTCAAACTTTTTAGTGCTAAATTAGCTCATTTTTTTACTATAATTCCACCGCAGCCGAAAAGGAAAACTATGTCCATCGAGACACACAGAGGGAATTATTGACTAATAAGACTGTAACTGTGGAAGACATCCGCTTTATTTGACTAACTCAGACAGCTGAAGCCTCATATTACAACTTTTAAATAACATTTTTGCTTCGCTTCCATTGAAAGCGTATTTGGAGGAGATCTTCTAATGGTCATTATGAACAGGAGGAATGATTACAACAAGCAAAAACTGTTTCAATGTTCATATGAGCTCCTGAGTGCTGTTTTAGGACAGACTTGAAAAATTATGAACCCGTCCTTTAATGCAAATAATTTCAATTATCTAAATGTATCATCTCAGTAGTTGTGAATTGGGACTGCTAGTTTTTGGAGTTCTATCCTCAAGTGCGTCTTAGTCTCCTTTAAGGGTGGACTTAAATCTGGTCGCTGTTAAACTTGTAGTGAAAATGCTCCCTGCAGGTTCTTTATCATGTCAAACTGAAGACAGTGACCTGATAAAAATGCATTGGGGGTGTTGGAGGTGGGTTTGTTCTCAGACTGGAGACGCTCTTCAGACGCTCCATGTTCAGACATGTTTCCCTGTGCTCTCTGAATACCGCAGTCAGATCCCCTGAACGGCTGCTCACAGATCTTCCCACCACTGTAACCAGAAGCGAGATGTGTCCATACTTGTAATGGACGCCCCCCCACCTCCACCTCCACCACCACCACCACCACCACCACTACTACAAACTCCCTCACATGTCCGCTAGATGAAAAAGCATCCACGAGGCCTTCAGGCTTTCTTGAGGTTACGTGTCTCATCATCACCCACTTCTTGCACTCTCAGCAGAAAGTGACAGACTAATTATCCTGAGAGTTGTGTTTTTTTTTTTCTCTTTCTCAAACGTCGTCACACAGTCTCCTGACAGGATTTCCATTGTCTGCTCTTAAATTACACGTAAACACATGAGCATGGGCACAAAACTCCTGTTTGAGCAGCTGAGTCACTGACTGAGTGACAAAGCAAACGCTAACCCTTAATGAATAAAGCTGTTATAGTTAAGAAAAAAGAGCAAATCTCCCCAATTTAAAACTCAATTTAAAAAAGAACAAATAATAAGTGATTTACAAGACAACAAGTAAGCATTTTGCCTCAGACTTTTCAGAATTAGTCAGATGGGTTTCCACACATTTTTCTTTAAAATGAGAACAGAGATCCCAAACTCCCAACGCACTTTCAGGTTAGATTGTTTATTATTGATAAATGAAAGTACAGAAAGACAGGAAACAGGGGTAGAGAGAAGGATATGACATGCAACAAAGATCCATGACCAGAATCACCCCCGTGTCTAGACGGAAAGCGTGAGCAGCACGTCAGCAGAGCAGCAGCAGCAGCGACTGCTCCGCCTGTGTGTCTACATAAACTGTTGAGTGGAGGTCAACCATGTGTTGGAAGCACTCAGAGCACAATATACATGACTGTAATGACGTGTAAAACAGAGTTGAAGCGTAAATGAACGCTTCAGGTCACGGTTACGCCGGTGAGACGCTGCTGAGACGCGAGCCTGCACGGATCCGGTGCAGACAGAAAAAAAAAATGCAAACGTTGCAGTGTGGTGTGCGTCATAACCAGTAGGCTACCATCAAGCTAGCACCTGTCAATGTAAATTCTTAAAAGGGTTTGTTTCATCGCCCTCACAGAGAAGCTCAGACATGTATCTGCCTACATGGTGAGATAAATCAGAATCTAGTTGTGTTTGTTCCATTAAATCTGAATGATTGGGATATCAGTCATCAACAAACTGTTGACAGATGAAAAACATGCAAGCACAATGCAGGTGTTATAACTTGTAACATTGATAACTCAGCTGGTTAACTCTTCCAGTGTACCTTCTCTGAGATCCAGCTAGTGATGAGAAACAACTTCTGGATCCCAACTCTCCAATTTCCCATCAGATTCCTTTCTAGACTTAATGCAGACGCAGGTTTTATCTGATCCATGTTGGCATGTCCTATCTTTCCGCAGCTAATCTCACGTACTACTGGACCCATCAGCCTAATATTTTTTGCGGGCATATATGAGTGTCTGCCAAGAACCTCTCATGGTTGGACTGATTCACAATTTTTAAAAATCCTATTTTATAACGCCATTCCTTTATAACCTATCATAAAACTTCAGCAATCCTTGCCATTTTACAATATACGCTACGACATATAAGGCGTTTCCAGCAATCAGCTAGGCTAAAAACATGGCTTAACTATTCACATTTTGACCCTTATCATGGCTCAAAAACTGACATCCATAAAAAAGTTTGGTTTCATCTCGAACCGGAGTATTTGCAGATTAATACCTGATATGTTATGATCCACTAAAGTTAAGCATGATATGAGATGAATGAATCCCCTTTTTTTTTTATCCGCCAGATGTCCGCCAGTACACACCTGGCGGACATCTGCACTCTACTGAGTACGATCTTCTAGTTGCTGCTGTGATCATTTTTCAGAGTGACAGATTTTCAGAGAATATTCTGTCTCAAATCATCAGTTACTTTCATACCGAGAGTCAGATGAGAAGATAGATACCACTCATGTCTTTCCGATAAATATAAAGCTACCGCCAGCAGCTAGCAGGACTCTAAAGCTCACTAATTAAAAAATTATATCTTTTTTCTTAAATCAATACACAAACCAAAGTGTAAAAACAACGTACAAAAAACAAACTTATTGCCTTTTTTTTCCCCTTGGTCGGGACTTGCCCAGCAGCCCAAAGAGACTCCAGGAACTTACTGGTCAAGACCAGGAAATAGCCAGGCACATAAAGTTCCGTAAAACAGCAGATTTTGTTACTTCTGGGAAGAGCCAGGCTAGCTGTTTCCCCTTGTCTCCAGTCTTTGTCCTAGGTTAGCTGGCTGTAGCTTCATATTTAGTGGTATTAATCTTTTCACTTAACTTTTGGCAAGAAAGCGAATAAGCATATTTCCAAAATGTCAAACATTCTTTTTAATCAAGCTTTTAGTTCAAAAGTTAAGTCTGGTGATATTCTATATTCTTCTTATTGTCAATAAATATTATTGAAAAGACTCAAACCAACAACAAATTGATCTACTAACAAGAATTGTGTCTCTATTGTCCAAAAACTATTGTAAGCACGTCAGTGAGCCAAACTGTTGCACTGGCTGACATGTTCCTTCATTACCATGAACACACACACAATGTAGTTTATTTTGAGTCAATCTCACGTACATAAGAGGAAGGCAACTTGTCTTTTACAATTTATTTAAATATATCAATTTCCTATCTGAAAAATGCACTTTTTTGAGAAAATTTGTTTAAAAAAAGCTTGTTTTCTTGCAGAATGCTATTTGTTAAGGATACCCAATACATAACACACTGTTTTTGGACTATATTACTATATTATGTGGTATTGTTTACAGTATCTTTGTATAGTTATTACGGTATTGTTAACACATAATATAGTAATATAGTCCAAAAACAGTGTGTTATATATTGGGTATCCTTAACAAATAGCATTCTGCAAGTTTTTTTTAGTTTTCTCAAAAAGTGCACTGTTTTTATTGTTTGCAAGAGCAGAAAGATTATCATGTGAGCTCAACTGAATCAAAAACATGAAGGTTTGGGGGCAAAAGTTTCTGTTTATTGATAGAAACAGCTCAATAAAAGAAGAAAATATACAAGATATTCTAGATCCAGCTAATGTTCTTGTTTGGGTTTAACCTTGAACTTTGATGTGAAACCTGTTGGGAATCAAGCAGGTTTAAGGTTTTACTCAGCTGCAGGGGTCAGACAGGTCAAACAATCCATTTGACACACAGGCGGGAGGGGGGGATTTAGTCTTTTAACCACACTTCTTTTTTCATCTCCCTCTTTGAAATGACAGAGGCGGCCCACATGCAGCCACCACTTAGAATTAGCTGAAGATTTACGACCCTGAAAGCCAACACTCCCCTCCAGCTCACTCACTGGGATCAGGCAGCGGGCAACTCAGGCTAAATTGACTTGTTTGGGGGCTTGTGACCAGGTGATTGGCAGTTCAAATCCCCGCTCTTAAAGCCAGAGTGCAGGACTTTTGTCTCCCTCTTCTGGCAGTGATAGTAAAGGCTCGGCTGTGATTACCTGAGGACAAAGACGTTACTAGGACGAGGGGAGGACATTTCTCTTCATTTGATAACATTTCAAGTAAATTTTGACTTTTCTATCGGCTTCCCGACTCATTTTAAAAAAGAGAGAGAGAGTAGCTGTGGTCGAGTGAGCTAGAGAGTCAGTGGAGAGAGGGAGCGGTGGTAGCAAGAAAGCCGGTGAATCAGATCAATAAAACGTTATTTTCTGATTGTTTAACAGCGGTTATGTTCTAGAGCACAAATAAACACGCCCCTACACCTCTGCTCAACCCTGCAGCGGCGCACGGCAACACCTGATTTGGTCTGAATTGGCCTCACACAGGCATGCAGCAGCTCTCTAACCATAACCCTAACGCCCTGACACCCTAACCATAACCATAACGCCCTGACGCCCTAACCCTAACCATAACCCTAATGCCCTAACCCTAACCATAACCATAACGCCCTGACGCCCTAACCCTAACCCTAACCATAACCATAACCCTAACGCCCTGACGAACTAACCATAACCCTAATGCCCTGACGCCCTCACCCTAACCATAACCATAACCCTAACGCCCTGACGAACTAACCATAACCCTAATGCCCTGACGCCCTCACCCTAACCCTAACCATAACCCTAACGCCCTGACGCCCTCACCCTAACCCTAACCATAACCCTAACGCCCTGACGCCCTCACCCTAACCCTAACCATAACCCTAACGCCCTGACACCCTCACCCTAACCCTAACCATAACCCTAACGCCCTGACGCCCTAACCATAACCCTAACGCCCTGACGCCCTAACCCTAACCATAACCATAACCATAACCCTAACGCCCTAACCCTAACCATAACCATAACCCTAACGCCCTAACCATAACCCTAACGCCCTAACCCTAACCATAACCCTAACGCCCTAACCATAACCCTAACGCCCTGACGCCCTAACCCTAACCCTAACCCACCAGGATATGTCCTAGTATGCCCGATGTCCAGCACGTACTGGCTGTAACCAACTGTTGTGGCGGTAAAACGGTGGATAAAGTGTTCTGAGCGTTACACAACCCCCGGCGAAATGACTTGTTTCACTATAAGAATTTGATCCATTCGGTCCGATAAGATTGGGAAAGTCTAGAAGATCCGCATGATTAACAGCAAAACGGCCAGCAAGGGAATGTTGTGCACGACATGAGATTTAAAAACGCTGTATATTGTGAAATACAGACAGATTTAATTGGAGGTGATAGGCTTAATTAGCATTGTGTGATATCGTTTGTCTTGGATGTAACGGACGTTCATTTATATGTAAAAGTTCCGCACTGCAGGTTTAACAAAGACCACAGAGGGTACTGAGTAAGACCGTCCTCGCCAGCAAAACAACAGCATCAGTCACTTGTACAAATATCTAAAATGACCTGTGTTTGCATTTTCCTGACAAGGACCAAGTTTGGATTACTAATCGAACAAAGCTAATTTGAACTTTTTTAAAGATAGTGACTTCTACCAAATAGGCCTTTAAGTATGTATTTCATCTCCAGTTGTTGAACTCACACTCCTTCTCAGGTTGTTAAAATCCCCAAATTCCAGGAAACAATACTGAAGACATGAACTCAGTGTCCTCATGGTAGCTTTGGCCCCCGTCAGCTTCCCCAGAGTAAATAAATGTTGTTTTTTTTTTAAAAAGAACACAAAGCACCATATATATACTCTGAATTCCAAACTGGTTAGGTTTTCCACCAGTTTCATGTCAACAACCTTTCAGATCCATACCTTTCAGACCGGCTTTACACCTTGATAAGGGCTTTGTTGTTTATCTGAGGTTCTCTCTGCTGCAGGAGAGCAGATAAACAGACTGCTCCTATACATTTCTCAGAGTACAAACCTTTAAGAAAAAGAGAATAATGAAGGTGACCAACAAGCAGTTTTTCAGGGTATGCCTTTGAAACCTCCTGGGATCTCAGTCGGGGAGCCACGGCTCTTTTAGTTCATTCATAGCGACGCCAACCAGCCATTTAAGTAAAACTGTAGGACATGGGCAGAAACTTCCCCCCCCTGACGTGAATAAGTGCTTTGTGCAACGAAATAAGCAGCTAAAATCTCTTTTAAACAAAGTGAAACACAGTAGGTGGAGGGGTGGGGTGGGGGGGGTGCTCAGGGAGGTGTGTACTGTTTGTTCTGTGATCTAGACCCATCAGTCACCGTGTTTCTGCAGTCTGGAGCACATTCCATGAATCCTGCTGGGTTTTGTTCCCCATAACCTGCAACAACGACGACGCGGTCGAGTCCTGCAGAGCTGAGCGTGGCTGTGTGGCTCGTTTAAACTCAAAAAAAACATGACTGTGACTTTCCTCAGACAGATTTTTTTCTGCTAAATTGTTTGGCTTTCTTTCTTTTTTTTTTTTTTTTTACATGTTAGGGATTTAGTGTGAATCAGGGTCATGACTTAGTTTATGCGTGAGACTTGGAAGCTGATATTTTTACTGATATGGAACGCCTTTCTGTTCACTTTTATGCCAAAAATACATCAAATGTTTCTCCCAGAGCTGTTTTCTTATCAGCATTGAAAAGCTTTCCTTTGGGCTTTAATGGGGCATTAAGGTAGAACTGAAGCGATTAGTCGATTAGTTGATTGACGGAAAATTAATCAGCAACTATTTTGATAACTGAATAACCGTTTCGGTTATTTTTTTTAAGCAAATATGCCAAAAATTTGTTGGTTTCAGCCTCTCAAATGTGATGATGTAATGTTTTTCTTTGTCTTGAATGACAGTATATAATATCTTTGGGTTTTGGACTTTGACTCAAAGACGTTATAATGGTCATTATCACAATTTTCTTCATCACATTTTATGGACAAAATGAAATAATGAAAACAATCATTACTTGCAGCTCTACATTAAGGTCGGTTTTCCATCTTTATTTGTGTTTCTTTAGACAGGACAAAAAACAAAAAATAGTTTAGTTGTCACTTTTTCTGTTTCATGTTCACACTGAGTTATGAGAAATGACTGCACAGTTGTTAACCTGAACTCAGAGAATTAACTCATCCTGCATATTTAAGATGCCACACAACAGGATGCAAGATTCATGAAGGCGTATTCACATTATCGTGTAAAAAACTGTTTTTGCACACGCCTCCTCCTCCTCCGTCCACTGAAAGTTCCAGTTTGTTGAATTGTAACCTGAGCTGTGCTGATCTTGGTGGCTGTTGTTGACCACTGTTTGAATGGAAAGATACACAATAAACACAATAATTACTTGTGTTTTGAATTTCCAGAAGTGCACAATAACAAACTGGCTTCATAACGAGACCAGAAGAGATATTCGCTTGGCAAAATATCAGCATGCAGATGTCTCTTACACTGCAATTCACCTCTTTGTTGACCTCCTGTTGGTTATGAGCGTTACTGGGACATAAATAATGAGGGACAGTAACTATGCTTATAGGCTGTTAATGGTTAATGGTTGTACCAAACGGCAACACTTTGCACTCGATCGTAAAAAGGAAAAGTGACAGAAATATTGAGCTTGAGAGAACTTTGAACCCTGCCTACTTTGTTACATCCACTGATCTGGCCAATCACTGCATAAGTTGGGCGTGAATTTTGGACTGTTGGATTTGCAGCAATTGTCAGACGCACTCAACCCAATTCCAGCATCGGAAAGTTGTGGGGGAGGAGTTTCTGCAGCTGGTTGACAATCCAACAAGCATTTCTGATGAAGCATAATGTACAAAACATGTTGTTAACATCCCAAAACCTTCATGTTCACATGCTACCTGCATGCATACACATGCTACCAAGGTTTTCTCTGTTTGTCCTAACCCTAACCCCATGCACTGTTGCAAATATTGCAAATAATAGTATGGGTACTGGTCATAAGATGCACTGTGCATTATTGCAAATAACAGTGTGTTTAAAATGCAGATGACAGTGAAGTGACAGCAGCATTCAACGTTCAAATGATACATTTTAAAAATCTTTTTAATTTAATATTTCTGTTACATTGGCTTTAAACGAACACAACGTTTCCCACAAACCCAAAACCGTTGCAGGTTAAAGGTCAGCTGCTTGACAGAGTGAAGTGTTGAGCATGGCAGGGCAGACAGCAGAGATTACAGCTAAAACATTAGAAAGAGTGTTGGTTTAATGTCTAGTTACATAATCTTTTAAATACAGTTGAAATAATGCAACTTTCTGTCTTTTTGACAGATGTAGCCCATTTGTAACCTGTAAAGTGTTGACATTGTTTTACCTGAATCAGTGCTCAGTGGAAAAACAACTCATGGACGTCGCAATATTTCAGAAAAGTACAACAGTGAGTGTCAGTGAGGTCAAACGTCAGAGTGATGGTGGTCTTACAGTCCTCCAAGCATTATGTAAGAGAGAAGTCGTGGGAAAACTCAAGGGCACTGACGATTGAGGTAATCGGTTTCATCTTTCCATAATATATTGATAGCGTCTTTTCCCACAGGTTGTTGTGAGCAGCAGCGGAAAAGGAAATGCAAAGTAATTTTGTGATTTGAGGAGAACACCCAAAAGTTTCCCTGTAAGTGCTGCAGATGTGGTTTGGTTTAGAGGCTGTGGCCTGATTCAGATGAGGAGGTGCGGATGGCACAGCGCTCCTCTGTAATTTGCTTCTGTGGAAATGAGCAGAGCTATTTCCTCTGGATCTGGCAGGGGGGGTATTAACGATAATGGGACACTCTGGGACCGACTGTCTCTTAAACTAGGGCAAACTACGTGGCTCAGTGACCTGATTATGAGTGTGTGCTGTCATTAACCTCAGAGTTCAAAATGAACTCAACATGATGCTGTTTCATATCCATGTCTGCCTCTGGTCTTTCTCTTGGTTTCCTGCTTCTTCTTGAAACTTGAAACCTTTCTCATCCACTTATTTTTCTTATTTTTCCTTTTTTTCTTCTTCTTATTAGCCGTACAAGCAGGAGGTTGGTGCACAATTTTGATCCTGACAGAAATATCCTACAAACTAATTCATGGTTTGCCAAGAAATGTTGTAAAGACATTCATGTTCCCCAGAGGATGAATCCTACTGACTTTGGTGATCCTCTGACTTTTCCTCTAACGCCACCAGTGGGTCAACATTTTCACAAATCCAGTGAAATATCTCAAAATTAACAAGATGGATTCCCAAAAAATTTTATACAGACTTTCATGGCTCCCAGTGGATGAATCTTAATGACTTTGGTGATCCTCTGACTTTTCCTCTAGCGCCACCATGAGGTTGACATTTTTAGTTTTTAGTGCCACCAAAAAACTATGGATTGTCATGAAATGTAGAACACACATTCATGTCCCCCTCAGGATGACATGTAATGACTCTGGTGATCACTGAACTTCTGATGTAGCGCCAAAATCAGGTCAAATTTTTGATTTGTCAAATACTTTGTTGTTTGACCAAACAGTTGCAATATTAATGAACATTCCCATCAGCCTTAGCTGTGTTTTGTGCTCATTAGCAAATGTTAGCATGCTAACACGCTATACTGAGATGGTGGACATTGTAAACATTATAAAGATCAACATGTTAGCATGGTGATGTTAGCGTTTAGCTCAAAGCAAAGCAGTCTCACAAAGCTGCTAGCATGGCTGTAGACTCTTATTCTTGTTATCCGCAATGCTGGTGGTGTGGCTCTAAGGATGGTGATGTCATTTGTTACACTTTGTAACTGTCTTAAGAAAAAGTGCTAAAAAATAAAGTGCTCTACAAATAAAGTTATTGTAATTTGGACTGAAATAACTACTCTCTAAAACATAGCCATGAAATTTGGTGCAGACATTTGTGGTCTACTGACATTGATGATCCCTTAACTTTCCCTCCTTCAAAATTTTAATTTGTCCAATACTTATTTAATGAAGAATACATGCAAAACTAACGATATTCCCATCAGGCTCAGCTATGTTTTGTGTTAAGTGTTGCTTTGCATTGATAAAAACACTAACGATGTTTAAACTACAAAAATGACAACCAGTACCATAAATATTATAAATAGTTTGTGCCAACATGTAAAAAAAAACAACAAAAAACTGTATTTCTTACATGTCTCTGGCTTAATCTTTGCTCAACATATCATAAAATCTCACATGTGGCGAACTGCATCTTCACCGGTTTGACCTCAGTTGCAAATTCTCTCCCTCATTCTCCCACTGTCTGTAATTGAGGCATTTTTTATTTTCATGTCACACAAAATCAGATCAAATTACAAAACATAACCTGTTTTCCATTTTTGTAATTCATTACTGTTTAAACAAAAAAAAAGCAGAATGCACTCACACATATGAATACTGATGTTGTTCCAGGACTCTGAAAAGTTCCCAGACTTGAAGACGACGGAGAAGGTTGATATTGTTCATGAATTGATGAAGGAGTTGAGTGTGCTAACCAACACACCTTACACACGGAACCGACCTCGCTGCGGCGTGCCGGACTACCCCGCCGAGAAGGAAGTGCATTACCGGGGGCGCCAGCGCCAGAGACGCTTCGTCCTGTACGGAGGCCGACTGGAGAAGAATGACCTCACATACAGGTACGGATCTGCAGATTTACATAAAACCACACTCAACTCTTATTGGTCAAAGAGTATTTTGGTTTCTAATCTTTGTAACCTTGTGGCAGATGAGATTATGTATTATGATAATGTAGATGTCAAAACATGACTGGACTTTCCAGTATTGATCTTACAGTTGAACCTCGCTGGTCAATGATAAACTATGTGGTCAAATGTATGTGAACAAATAAAAACATTACATCTATAAGTGATTGTTCAACATCTTAGTCCAAATAAATGTGCTGCAATAAGACACCTTCTTGTAATTTGGCTTGTATGATCATATGCCCACGATCATACAAGCCAAATTATTATTATATCACATTTTGTCAGTACTTCTCAGCAGTATATCACAGAAATTCCTGATGATATAATTAATTAAGTTATTGCAATCTGGACCCAGGTAAGCAGCAACAAATCGGTGGACGGATTAACGAATTAAAAAATGATTTAAGTCATAAAAACTGAGTGAATGTGAAGTAGATGCCTGTATAACTCATTTTGCCCTATAATTGTTTTGCTAAAACTTACATTTGCCGACTATGAGTGGATGAACTTCCTGTAGCTGCAGTGACAGTGTTTGCTGCAGGTCTGATGATGCTGACTGAGACAACGTCTACATTAAGCTGCTAAATTCTAAAACGTTGTTTTCATGCAAAAACAACTGTAACTTCCATCTACATTAAAACGCCAAAACAGGTAATTCTCCTACTGAGCATGTGCGGAGGACAGATGAGTAAGTCAGCCATAGAAAACCAGAATAAAACTGTGTTATGTTTCTGTTTCAACGGCGGCTTCGTGACATTATTGCGAGCAGATTACAACAGTTTCAGCAGAGAAAGGCTGCGTTTAATTCTAAACAAACTATCAAAGTAGAAAACAAAAAGAACAACACTCCTTCTTCTTCTTCTTCTTCTTCTTCTTCTTCTTCTTCTTCTTCTTCTTCTACTACTACTGCCACCATCTGTTTTGTCACAGATATGACAGCGTTTTCTACAAAGTTCTGTTTTTTCTAAGTACACAATACAACGCCAAATCTCACATTTACACACTCTGGAGGTCATTTTGGAAAAACTCTGAGAAGGTTTTAGTCTGGACGCAGGTTGTTTAAAGATGTCAGAACATCTCCTGACAGCCTGCAAACACATACACCAACAATTTTTGCTTTTGAAGACTTTTCAGGACCATCGTCTGCTCGTGTTTTTTAACTTATGAAGCTCAACTTTGAAGCCAACGTGGATGAGAAATCCCCTAAAACTTTTGAGAATAATGGAAGTTTGAACATCTACAATTGCGTGACAAATTGAGTAAACTTCATATGCTGATAAAAAAAAAAAAAAAAAAGATGATACGGTAGATTGTTTTTATCATAATCCCTCAAGTTCAAGGCGGACAAAATTTTGGACACATTGATAAATGAGCTCAAGGGAGAAAAAGGTAACATAAGAAGGCCAATACAGCACTTACAAAATTAAGTCTTGAAATTACCATTCTGAAAAAAAAGGGGGGGTGCTGGTTTTCTTTCATCTAAGGCCTTGGCACCGTCGAGTGTCTGGCAGTCATCTACTGGCTGCTGCCTCTCTGTCTGTGTCTCCTGGGGTCTCTTTCATTGTAGTCACTCTTTAACAGAACACTATATTAAGACAGACAGAGAGAGAGAGTAAGAGAGAGGGGGGGGGGGCAGAAAACTTTTATTAGCAGCACTGACCACAGACTAATAAGATTCTGCTGGATCGGACCAATAAAGTGACACCTGCCAGAGTGATGATGGCAACAACCCGCTATGTCAAACTACACTTCTGCATGACCTAACGAGGCCACCGTCGCCCCTCTTTCCAAATGACTTGAAACATGAACGGCGAAAGAGTGGAGCCACGCTAATGAGTCCCTGTGTTTACTTTTTATTTAGAAACCAGCGAGTGTTTCGAGCGTGCGGAGCAAGTTCTGGCACGACGCTCGAAGTCATGCTCGGTCAGCTGAGAGCGGTGTTGTTTTAACTGCTTTAACGGTTGTTAACTAAATTGAAAAGGAGTTCTCAGGTGGCTGCAAAACATTAAAGGATCAAGCTTGTTATGGTACAGTCGCAGGCGGGAGGTGGACTGAAAGAAGTGTTTTATCAAAGTTTGTTTTCCAGTCATAGTTCATATCTGACTCACACAATTATAAAATGAATTATATTATCAACAAATCCCATAATACCAACAAGTATTATGTGTGTATCTTATTCCTCTGTGCCGTAGACCTCCGTTAAACAATTAACGTCGAATAAACACGACGATGATCCACACAGCTGCCCTGTTCCTTCATCACCATGAACTCTGTGACTCACTCCCACACACACACACACACACACACACACACACATACACTGTCCTGCTGCAGGAAATACTCACTACAGCACCAAATGTGGATTCTCATTTAGCAAAAATAGTCTCCAGCAAATTTGCACCATTTCCTCTTGTTTATTTGTTAAAAAACTACAGTGGCTACAGCTGTCTTAGGAAATTACTCAGCTATTTTAAAAATGAAACTATATATCCGTAAGCTGTTTTTTAAAAATCTTCAGTAGGAACCAGTAGGACTTGAGGCTTAGAGCTACAGAGTAGGGACGTCAGGAAGTATCGATGATGTAGGTTTATTGCAAGACGACTATAATAAAGTCTTGGTCGCAGTCTGTGCGATATCAGTTTGAGGCTGTCAGATTGTGAGATGAGACACGTCATCAATTCGTCATCCGTCTGCAGCTTTGATGTTTTGAAAATGCAGGAAAGTCTCACAAACTTCCCTTTTGTTTTTTGTGTGTTATGGACGAGTTTTTCCCCTAAATTTTATTTGAAAAAACTGCACTTATGAAACACATCGGTCGGTTTATTTATTTCATGTCATATTCTGGAATTTGGTCTCATATTTCTGTCAGAGTTTTGCTTCAAGCTGTCTTCGGTCGTTGGTGGACGAGTCTCACAGTGAGATCTAGGACACCGTTTAGGATTTATGACCAAAGATTTTATCGCGTTTAAACGAAAGGAGCCTTAAACACATTGTTGATTTTGGTCTTTTCATGGATTTTGTTGACAATAAGAAAAACACAAAATATCTCCAGCCTTATCCTTTCAATAAAACACTAGATTAATGACCTATTTCAGCTTGTGGGACTGATTTAGAAAATTCTTTAATTGCTCATTTACAGGGTATTTGTGCAAGAACTTAAGGTAATCTACATAAATAATTGCATTTGCAGTTGTCTTTTTGCACAGTGTCTGAAGAACCGAAGATCAAATTTTAATAACTTTTCTAAATCTGACTTTAGTGCATATTTTTGGGTCACATCTGGCTTTAAAGCAGCATTCCAACTTTTCAAGGTGCCTCTGCCGCCATATATTTTATAATTTGTGCAAACAAAAGAGACAGTTGTCAGCGGTAGTTTTTTAAGTGCTAATGTTTTCCTAAATTAATACCACATTTCCCATAAACCTCGCTGCTTCCTGTCCCTCCTCCCCCTCCTTGAATGAAGTATAAATTCTTGCAGGTAAGCCGACATGCTCTGGACTGACGACCTTCTTCCTGTTTTGTGCCATAAAAATAATGCAGCAGACAAAATCAGATTCCATCAAAAGAACCAGAGCTGCAAAGATTAGCTGACAAAAAAATCAATCAGCAGCTATTTTGATAATCAAATAATCATTTTAGCCTTTTTTTTTTCAAGTAAAAATACCAAATATGCTGGTTTAAGCTTTTCAAATGTGATGATTTTCAGCTTTTTTGTGTCATACATGACAGTTAATCTTCAAAGCAACACTTTGTGGCTCTAAGAAATTATATTTCGATAATGAAAATAATTGCAGTCCTAAAAAGAACCAGTGATGATGTTGTCCAGTTATGCTGGTTGTTGTTGATTTATTCTAAACTGAAAAGCAGCAGCTTTATGATAAACAATTCCATGTTTCATTCAGCAGCCTCACAGTACAAAAGTGTACGTGTTGGTGGTTAGATGAGGAGGTTTCTCTTCTTCTTCTTCTCAGTTATCACACTGGGTGGTTTTATCTAAAAGGAAAGGGAGGAGACCATGATGCGGTGTTTTGTTAGCGAGCCTGAGTGCGTCAGTAACAGCACACCTCCCTGCTGATGAGACGACGGCAGATATCAGATTATAGAGGGAGGCATGCAAGGCCGGTGGTCCCTCTCTGACTCCTGTACTGTACATCCTGTGTGTGTGTGTGTGTGTATGTGTGTGTGTGTGTTTGTGTGTGTGTTTGACACCTGCATATACTGTATGTCTCCTGCAGGATCATCCGGTTTCCCTGGCAGATAAGCGAGGAAAACGTTCGGCGTGTCTTTCGGGAAGCGCTGAAAATCTGGAGTGACGTCACCCCGCTCACCTTCACCGAGGTCCACAGCGGGAGGGCCGACATCCGCATCGACTTCACCAGGTGGGCAGACTGAGACGTGGAGAAAAAACATCTTAATTAAACATAAATAAAAAAGAAAGAATTGATTTGTTATGGGGAAGGAACGGAGGGGTTTCAGTTGGTTGCAATCTGCAACCTCACCACTAGATGCCACTAAATTCTACACACTGGTCCTTTAACTTTTGTTTTGTACCAATTCAAGCGTAGTGTGCACATGTTTTTACTACCTGAAGCTCTCAGTATCTGTTTTTAGGCTTCATACCGTAACCAGTTGGTGTGCTGAGTGAGTTTCGTGGATTTTCTAATCTGTAGTCTTCAGAAATAATCACAAACGTCAGTCAACAGAGGCAACAAAGTCAAACATTTAAATTCCATTTAATCTGTCTCATTTACTTACAAAATGAAGCCTTTCTGACAAAGATCTCGGGCTTTTCAGAGCCACAAAGGCAGAAAAAAAAGAGATAGTGGAGCCAAAAAACGGACATGCAGATTACCATCTCCAGGGTTTTATGGGGGATCTGTGTCAACTTTGAAACGGCTTCATTTTCTTTTATGTAGCCTGGTTTGTTTATTCCTGCAGCAATTTCTTGTTTTTCCTCATTTTAAATCATGGTTCGGCTTTGACTCGTATTCATCTTTGTTCGCTCTGCTGCACACATACATCTCAGAAACGGTTGAGTTTTGTCATGTTGTTACAGTTTTGTGAACATAAATACACTAATAACACTTATTAAAATGAGGAAAATTGGAAAGATGGTGAGAAACCTGAGAGATATTTTGTGTGAGAATAAATAAACAGTTACTGTAAAAATATGCCAAGAGCAAATGATCAAGTCAAGTTTTAAGTTTTCATTTTCTTCAATCAACTGATTATGGTTAAAGAAGAAGTTGATAAATATTCTTTTTTTTACCAGCTAATTGGAAGTTAAAGGAAAAGTATAAAGCTTTACACTGCTTTTTATTTATTTAACTAACTGTATTATTTATTTATTTATTTATTTATTTATGTGTGACTTTTACTGCCTTTTGTCAGTTTCAGGGCTCCATAGAATAGGCAATTTAAAAATAGACTATGTGATTATTTCCAGCGATTAAATGATTAGTCAATTAAATGATTAGTCTGTTGATAGATGAGTCCACAACAGTTTTGATAATTTGTTAACTTTAAATGACTCTTTAAAGCAAAAATAGTAAAAATTCTCAGATTTCCAGCTTCTAAATTGTGAATATTTGCTAGTTTTCTTAGTTTTTTATAATGATAAACTGAACATTTTGTGTTTTGGACTCCTGATTTCTGATAAATTGTCACTAAATTCTGACATTTTTTAAATATTATACAATGAATCATGAAAATAATTGTCAGACTACTTGATACTTGCAATAATCGTTTGTTGTTTTTGGCTCAAAAGGGAACTCAACATGTTTACTGATGTCTTGTTATATTCGTATTCTAACCATTTATCATTCAGGCTTTTACCTGTCATTGTTGAATCCTCTGTAAAGCTGCAGTTAACAGATTGTTGTTGAGATTGTTTTGTTGTCTGTAAAGTTTGATTTTAAAGATTGATCACGCTTTAAGCCTTTTAGAGTTTATGTTCATCAGAGCGTTTGTTTTACGGGCCTGTAGGTCCTGGCATGGAGACAACCTTCCCTTTGACGGCCCGGGTGGGATTCTCGCTCACGCTTTCTTCCCCAAAACACACCGACAGGGCGACATCCACTTCGACTACGATGAGTCCTGGACCCTCGGAAACCACATGGGTGAGTGAGTGGCTGAGAAGGTCTGGAAAAACAAAAAGAACAGTAAATAAAATAACATTTTTTTAAATTTTACTTTATACTTACTGCTTTTAGTAGAGCATAAAGCAAAATAAATTCAATAAAATAGGGTTCACAAGGGTCAATACATACATTCAAACATAATAAGGGTGAGTTACTGTATGTTAAGGGTTAGTTTCACAAAGAAAACAGATATTATGTATACCAGACGAGCAATAAAAATGATGAAAATGTGATAATAAAACCAATAAAACAGATTTAAAATAAGATAAAATAAGAGCTAGATGAAACAAATAACAGATAATGACATATAGTTGCAGTTGACATACACACAGTTCACTAGTTGAGTGGACATGGACAGGTAAACAGTATAGCTGCAGTTTTGGGAAGGTTACTTTTGAAATATGATGGTTACAGATGATAAGTTACCCTGTTAAAAATGTTAGAAATAATGTAACTATTTTTAAATTGCTTCAGCAAAATACTGTAACTTATTACAGTTGATTACTTTTTGATTACTTTTCTAACAAATGTTTTAAACGGGGCAGTAAAGCTGAAAAGTGCTAAAACCATAAATTTAAACCAGGCAGTGTAAACCTCACTGTTCAGCACTGAAAGGCCTTCTTGTCCGACGACGTGGCCGCTCGTCTTGACGTGGTCAGCTGGTCGCAGGCGTGGCAGCCTCAGCAATGATTATTGATTTGATTGGCAAAAGGAGAACCAATCAAAAACATACTGTCAAATGAATGGAGTCTGTTTAGATGTAGAGACAGCTCCTTGTAAGCCGTCTTGTCCCAATGGCTTTACTGACCCGCGTTGTCCAGAAATATTCCAAAAGAAAACATTCCTGCATGTCAAAAAGATTCAAAGCAACAGAATGAATGTTACATTATAAACTTTTTACAGAAAAGAATATATTCAGATGTAAACCCAACATTTTGATTAGTAACTGTAACTTCTCAGTAACTAACAGATTACAATCACATTTGTTTTGTAATTTAATTACATAACGTCTTTACATGTAACTAGTTACTCCCCAAATATAGCTGAGCAGGGAGAGGAAGTGGTTAGGGACTTTTTTATTACTCTTTAGGTAGTGTTGATGTTCCTGGCACTGTATCGTCTCAGGTAGCAAAAACACCACCTGTCTGCCGCTGCAAGCAGGTCAAAACAAATGCCAAGAAGTATTTTAAGATAGTATTTGAGCCAGGTGTGGTTTTCTTGTGCATCCTCTGAGGCTTGTCTCCCCCCCCCCACCACCCCCCCACCCCCCACCTCTCCTGCAGGCACAGACCTTCTCCAGGTTGCTGCCCATGAGTTCGGGCACGTCCTGGGCCTGCAGCATTCCCGAGAGCGGGGAGCCATCATGTCCGCATACTACTCCTTCTCCTACCCGCTGAAGCTGAGCGAGGATGACAAGCGAGGCATCCAGTACCTGTACGGGACTCATCCACAAGTCCAGCCCTCACCACCACCCCCACCTCCACCTCCATCCTTCACAGAGACCAATGAGATTGTCACTAATGTGAGTGGAACTGATGCTAGATTTACAATAACAATCAATTACAGGCTGACTGTATTGAATGATAAGATTTCTACATGTTTTTCCAATATCTATTTAATGAAAAACAACACATATGCTCCAAATAACTGGTCGGTAATCCCAAAGATTAGAAAATATGCCTCGATCCATGAGTAAGATTGCATGAAGAATCCAAATCCAGCCACTTAGGGAATGGTTCAGAATAAAAAGCCTGTAATAAATATAGTCTTAAACATAATAATAAGACACATCTTTCTTTAATGGGACTGGCAGACCCAAAGCCCAAATATTGCTCCAACTCAAGCCTGATTTAATGAATATGGACGACTGTGATAAACCTTTTGTATTCTGCCTTCTTGTCTCTACAATAAATGACAATGAATGCAATAATCATACATCCTGATAAAATAAAGCTTGGTTTATTCTGTGGATTGTTTTAAAGACATTAAACAAGATCAAGAATGTAGCAAGATATGCTAGCAGCTCTGTGAGGCTTTAAGCTAAATGCCAACATGGTTACAGTGAAAATGCTGTTGATGTTGATGTTTAGCTGGTATAATGTTTACCATGTTCATGCTAACATTTACTAATTAGCACTAAAGACAAAGTTGAAGCTGATGGGGTCATAAATTAAAAGTATTAGACATATTAAAATTTTGACCTGATGGTGGCGCTGGATGGAGTGTGAAGGACCATGAATGTTTTCATGGCATTCAATCCCATAGTTGTTGAGTTTTTTTCACTCACAACCACAAATGTCAACATAATGATGAATAGTCAGAAGATCACTGAAGCAGGGTTCATCTAGGGCTGCATCTAATGATTATTCTGCCAATTATTCTCATGATTAATATTTGAAATATCACAAGTAATAAAAAAAAAACGCCCATCCCAGTTTCACTGGATCCAAGGTCTTCAAACGGCATGTTTTATCTGATCAGCCTGAAGATATTTAATTTACTATTAAGTGATAAGGAAAAGCAGATGAGAAACTGGAAATGTTGGGTATTTTTGCTTGAAAAATGACTGAAACAATTAACTTAATGTCAAAATAGTTGCTGATTCATAATCTTTTGATCAACTCAATTAATCGATGATTTGTTACAGCTCTAAATTCATCATCTGCTGACCATGAATGTCTGTATAGAATTTCAAACAATTCATCCTCATCAAAGTTGTTGAGATATTACAGTCTGGAGCAAAGTGTGGTGGCCAGCTTTGAACATATTTGAACCAAAGATGAGAAGTTATTTTACTAAGTAATCTCACATACGAGCACTCAGCAAAATTTTCCACTTCAGAGATATTTTCTCTTGTAAGACTTGTAACTGAGAGGTTCTTTCAGTTGTGCAGAAAATCCATGAAATTCCTCGTCATGGTTTTGTGGCAATAAAAGCAGTCCTCAGCTGGACCGTAAGAAGCACAGAAACCCCCTCTCCGCTTTATGTTAGGATCCTTTCAGACAATAAAAAGTCTCTTTAACATATCACCCAACTGCAATAAAATCACCACTTGTTAGAAACTACATTTGCGTGTTTTTGGCATGAGGAGATGAACAAGTGATCTGTCTTAATTCCAGCCTGATGCCTGCCAGACGGACTTTGATGCCGTGTCTATGATCCGGGGGGAGCTGTTCTTCTTTAAGTCGGGCTACGTTTGGCGGATCAGGGACGGGCAACTGCAGAGCGGTTACCCAGCGCTGGCATCTCGTCACTGGAGGGGGATTCCAGACAACATCGACGCCGCCTTTGAAGACAAGTCAGGGAATATTTGGTTCTTTCAAGGTGGGCAGCAAAGACGTTTGTGGTTTCTGGTTTCATGTGAGCACAGGATCACTGGGGAGAGACTTTAGCGTAATTGTATAGATCCACAGACGTAAATGATCCCGCCCTTTTAGGCAAGTTTAAATATGTGTAAAAATGTTAATTAACACAGAGCTTAGACATAGCTGCAGTTAAGACTTTCTTGTGAATATTTCTATTATATTTGGGCCAGGTAGTATGTGCAATTATACTCTTATTTTCAAACCACATTGCAGATACATATGACTGGATTTCCCATTTTTAAGATTGCCAAAAACATTCATAATCATGGAAAATGTTTTAAGTCTGTCTGCTGTTTTTTTAGGGATGCAACTAACGATTATTCTCATTATCTTTATTATTTTCTAGATTAACCTTTTTAGTCTATAAAATGCCCAAGGTGACTTCTTCAATTGCTTTTCCCACCAACAGAACTGAACAGACAAACAGACATAATATTATACAGTACATCTTGGTAAGTTTCTAATTTAAAAGATATTCTCCCTGAATTTAAATTTATTTTAGTGCCTAAGAGCGATCCCAAAACATCCCAGCTTTCTTAAAGTTTTCAAAGTCAAAACAGTTCACAGTTAAGTTTTTAAAACATCAAAAGGGAGCTGCAAGCAAAATTAGAAATGTTATCTCTGAACAATATCAGTTTTTTTTAGCTAGCTAACTACAGTATCTAGCCTGCTGAACAAACTGTTACTGCCTCCTGTTAACATGTTTGTTTAGCACACTCGCTAATGTGACTTGCTAGCATTGGCATGTTACTATAAAATGTTTTAAGTCTGTTTGCTGTTTTTTAGGGATGCAACAAATGGTTATTCTCATTATCTTTATTATTTTCTAGATTAACCTTTTTAGTCTATAAAATGTCAAAAAAAACAGAGAAAAAGGCTTCAATTGCTTTTCCCACCAACAGAACTGAACAGACAAACAGACATAATTTCTGTACTGTTAAATATTTCATCATGATACAGTACATCTTGGTAAGTTTCTATTTTAAAAGATATTCTCCTTGAATTTAAATTTATTTTAGTGCCCAAGAGCGATCCCAAAACATCCCAGCTTTCTTAAAGTTTTCAAAGTCAAAACATTTCACAGTTAAGGGAGCTGCAAGCAAAATTAGAAATGTTATCTCCGATAAATATCAGTTTTTTAGCTAGCTAACTACAGTATCTAGCCTGCTGAACAAACTGTTGCTGCCTCCTGTTAACATGTTTGTTTAGCACACTCGCTAATGTGACTTGCTAGCATTAGCATGTCACTGTAAACATAGGTGGTTCTGTTGGCTAGCTTGCTGGCTAGTTATTTAGCTAAAGGTTTGTACAGGTTAACTGAGCGGTTGTCAAGCTCAGTTTTGGTGTGTTTTTGGAAAGAAGACACAGCTAAAGACAGTTTAATGTGTCACAATATCAACTCCAACCTCCATGACTTCTTGAAACATACAGACATTAACTGACATTTTAATTTGTCTCAAAATGTTACTGAAATGAATTAATGCTGCTTTCTGATGTTCTAGTTTTAACATCAAAGTTAGGCATACTTAGGATTTAAGTAGTTTAAGTCATTAGCATTAACAAAAATGGACGGTTGTTTTGAACATGCTGAACATACAGATGGACAATGAAGAAGTGGATTATTTTGCAGGTGTAGTTTCAGAAGTTTCTAAAGAGATTTTCATACTTTTTTGCCGTGAAACTTCTGTTGGAATCCTTTAATCATTTTTATCAATATAAAAGTTAAGTAAACTTTGCATTCATTCAATTCAATTCAGTTAATTTCAGATTATATTAAGGACAAAGCTCTTTAGAGTTATATACATATTATATATATTATATACATACATATACATATACCTGAGGAAGGTCATTGACCGAAACGTTGTCTATATTAAAGTATCTTTATTGAAGTGACAGTGCGGGTGTCCCTTCTTTTCACCTTTCACAAAGACTACACAGGTTTGCAAGAGATTTTTGATGGTCAATGTCATGTTTAGTAGCATGAGAAGACTGATTCAAATAACTTATAACAACCCACTTGAAGGCAGCATAAATAACACCTTTTCATCTAACTCTGTTTCTTATTTAGGAATATAAGTCCCATAAACATTGGTTCTTACTGAGGCAAAGAAAAATGTAATTAATAAAACAAAAATTACCAACAAGATTTGAATGACATCCATCTTTCTCGGCAGGTGAGTACTACTGGGTGTTTGATGCTGAGATGCAGATCAGAGGGCCGGAGTCCATCAGGAACCTGGGTCTGCCGGTGTCCCGCATCCAAGCGGCGCTGCGCTGGGGCGACTCCAACTACAACACCTACTTCTTTAAATCAGGCAGCTACTGGAGGTTCAATCCCCGCGAGAACCGAGTTGAGTCCGACTACCCGCGCAGCATGCAGGACTGGAGCGGCATCCCCTATGATGTGGACGCTGCTTTCAGGGACATATACGGTAAGGTCCATAAACAAAAACATAAACAAGTGAACAAATGTTAAGACTACCTACTTTGTGGCTCAAAATATTTTGTTCAAGTTATTATTACTTATATTAGTTTGAAGGCTGATATTTTGAAACTGCTTCACCATGTTTGAACTCAAGTTGTTCCGATTATTTAGTAAATGTTGGTCAGTTACTCAAGCAATTTCCAATCTTGCAATCACAATAATTAAAGTAAACCAAAGGGTTAAACTAAAAAAAGTTGATTTCACATCCAGCAGACACAGAGACATTAGCATTCATTTGGAGTCGTGTTTTTAGCCACTTGATGAATGTCACTCTCCTTTTAGCTCTGTTTTGGTCTCCACCAACTCCTGAGAATAATGTCTTTTTACCAAAGACCACTGTCTGCATTAAAACAATCTAATTTAGAACAACTTTTACAGGTAAAAGTCAATGACCCCCCACCCACCCCACCAGGCAGCAACTACTATACTTTACTACTCTAGCTACACATAAACTTCTCCATCTGACCATTATTAAAGTTACCAAACATAAAACATGTATACTTTACTACCTAAAGCTAACCTTTTAGTTTGCAGAGCTTGTTTACAGCCCTACACAGTAGTGACAATGACAAATGAAATAGATAAGAGGGAATCAAATATTTTAAAACCTGAATACAATCAAATTTATGATTAAATGAGCAGCTGTGGCTCAGGAGGTAGAGCGGGTCGGCCACTAATCGGAGGATTGGCGGTTCGGTTCCCGACTCCTCCAGTCCGCATGTCGAAGTGTCCTCGGACTAGATACTGAACCCCAAATTGCTCCCGAAGGCTGTGCCATCGGTGTGTGTGTGTGTGTGAATGAACATTAGAAACGCCTCCTGATGAGCAGGTTGGCACCTTGTTTGAATGGGTGAATGTTGGCATGTCGGGTAAAACGCTTTGAATGATCAGAAGACTAGAAAGACGCTCTATAAACACAGCCCATTTAAATACTAGGAATGACATCCATAAAACATTCTAATCAAAAGGCAGACTAAAGAAGGTAGGTTTTAAGTTTACGATATCATTACTGTCAGCTGCTCTCAGATGTTTTTAGTTTGTTCCGCTGCCCCCAAGCAGCCAAATAGTGTATGTGGTAAAAGTGTGTCTGAAATCCTGCGTACCACAATATGATTATCAGAAGGTTCTTTAAACATTTGCAGTTTTTACATGCATTTTTAAATATTGCCATGTTTTTTTTTTTGCAAAATGGCATAAAAATTATCAAATTTTTGTGCATTAAAAAAATGTGGATTATTTTGTAGTTTCAGAAGTTTCTAAAGAGATTTTCATACTTTTTTTGCTGTGAAACTTCTGTTAATCATTTTTATCAATATAATAGTTAAGTAAACTTTGCATTCATTCAATTCAATTCAGTTCAATTCAGATTATATTAAAGTACAAAGCTCTTTAGAGTTCCATAGCACTCTACAAAACAATATAGTATTAAATGTAAATATTAATAATTATTATTATTTATGTTTTTCAGGCTATGCTCACTTTATCCGAGGACGGCAGTACTGGAAATTTGATCCTGTTGGCATGAACTCTCTAGAGGGCTACCCTCGCTACGTCGGCATGGATTTTTTCGGCTGTAGAAACGTGTGAGTCTTCGTGTAACTCTGGAGATTTTGGGGTGACGGATGTCTTTTTGACAATGAAGAGGAGTTTTTTGGAACAGAGATGTTTGTATGTTCAAACTGTGGATTCGAGGAGACGAGACGGTCTCCTTTAAATCTGTTTTATGCTTTACTCCATTTATTGATACTCAGATCCATAACACCTTCTTCTCAGGAAAACCAAGTTATGTTTCCTCAGACTTGGCACCTCCTGTGCAGCTATACTCTACTATTTATTTTGCACATTTTGTCACCGTACTCTGAGATCTGGGCCCTGTATTAATGACGTGTAATACTGATGTGAACTGCACCGTTTTCACCTCCTTTCTTTGAGCCTGAAATGGAGACTTCCCTGACCGATGTTGGTTCACAGAACCAGAACAGACTATCTTTGTCGCTGTAGTGGACACTTTTCATTTCAACTGTTTGTTTTTTTTTGTTTTTTATTTCATCACGGATGGACTCGCTGATCGTCAAGTGTTTGAAGAGTGACATCAAACTTACAGCTGCTGTAGCGGAGAGCTTGAGAGGTAAATTTTGTTATAACACTGCAACATGAAAACCCAGAAAGGATGTTAAACTTCACTTTTTGAAGGTGATCAGAGTGATTTTTACTGGCAACGTCTTTTTACCTTTTTGTATTTGGTTCATCTAGATTCACACTGACCACAAATCAGCTTCTAGACAAAATTATTCTCAAGCAGCTCATTTATTTTACAGAGTTTTGGACACTTTTCTCACTACCAGGAGAAAGATTTTGGTAATGTAGCTGTAACCTTCGCCAAGCATGATGGACTTTTGTCTTCTGTTCGTTCTAGAAAAAGAATAACCAGTTTGAGGTAAAAGATAAATATGAGCTTTGGTCAGCTTTTAAAGGATGAAAAGGTTTTTCTTGACCTGAACAAACTGTCTCCAAATAATCTCTAATAATCTATGCAGTCAAGACATTTCAGTTATTTGTGGATAAACTTTAAGAAATTATCTTCTGATCTGACATGTTTTGAGTAGCAAACATTACTACATGTAGGCTTGAAGGCTACGTGTGTGTAATAAAGCTAAACTGTTCACCACTGTACAGACAGAAGGTATATATATATATATATATATATATATATATATATATATATATATATAGCCATATGTGGTCAATTATGAGTGTTTGGAATTTGCTGAGAGTGGTTTCAGAAATTTCTAGATGTTTTTTGTTTTTTTGCTGTGAAACTGAGTCAATGGTAAAATCCATTAGGTCTGCAACTATAGATGCAACTGTAGATTATTTTCATTATTGTCAATCAGTCGATTAATTAAGTTTAGTCTACAAAACATCAGGAAATAGTGAAAAATGTCACCAAGAGCCTGAAGTGATGTCATCAGACGTCTTGTTTAGTCCAACAACAGTCCAACGACACTCAACTTACTATAATGTAAGACAAGGAAAAACAGCACATTGTCAAATTTGAAAAGCTGCATTTCTGCTTGAAAATTGATTTTTAATAGACGATCGGCAATTCATTTTCTGTTGATCGACTCTAGTATCTATTGTAACTGCTATAAATCCAGCTGTCATCCTCCACAGAGTTACAAACTCTCCAGAACCAACAAAACATAAGTTAGAGTTTTGTTTTAAGGCCATGGTTGAAGTCAGCCAGTCTGAGCCTGACAGCGTGAGCTCAGGGCAAAAGAGTCCCGTAGGTTACTTCCTCCCAGGCTGTGAACTGGCACCTGATAACTGCAACAATCAAAGATTATTCGTACATCTGATGTTTAAGTTTCCTCAGACTTTCATCAGCAATAGTGATGAAGACAGTTCTGGGTCAGTTTTGCAGCTGATCAAACTCTTGTAACAAGACAGGAAGCATGTTCAAACTTTGAATGTCTGAAACAAAAGTCCAAAGCATTTCTGCCTTTTTTTTTTTGGTCAAAATCACCATTATTTGCACATACAGGAGCATGTTAGACATGAAAGCGATTCACATCGGCTAAATCGGGCTTTTCCAACTGTGGTTAGAGCATTGTTGGGTGTTATAGGGTTTGTCAGTCCTAGTGAAGAAAGACATTTGTACACAGCCTAAGAGACTCAACTCAGGGTAAAAACAAATCTTAGGAGGATCTGCATCTAGTTTCACCTCAGCTAACGAAGGAAGAAGTGTCAGAGCTTGAATTAAAAAGCTTTGAGCTTGGTGTAAAAACACTCCAAAAAATTCAGTCACTGTTGTCGACTTCAGCTTTTCTCTGCAACCAAGTGTTTGTTTCAGTCTGTAATGTCACTTTTATTTCCTGACAAAACAAAATTACTTCTGTTTTTCACACAACGTGGAGCATAAAACCTTTCAAGAAATGAAGAAAAAGTGAAAGGAAGAAAAACATTTATGTACATCGAGTTTTGACGTCACTCTTCCAACATGATGTTGTGAAGAAGCTCTTAGCTGTTGGTAATAATCACTCAGGAAAACAGCAGTGTGCAGGAAAAGCTCTAGGGTGCCATCTAGAGTTCAACACCTTCTCTCCTGCAGGAGGATTGTGATATTTGTCCTCATATTTTGTGTCTCTCATCCTTCATGAAGTCATTGCTTCTCTAAAACATGGTGCTTTATTCGTGTCGGTCAGTGTAACACATTCAGTGGCAGCAGCTGCTGTGTGGATCAGCGGTTCTCAACCTGGTCAGTTAGTCACTCCCAAAAAAACAAAACTGAGTGATGAACTTTGACCCTATTGCTGAATTACTTGACAGGCTGGTGTTTCACAAGTATTTATCACAAAGATTTCTGGCTTGATAGCAGTGGTGGGAAGTACATTTACTCAAGGACTGTACTGTACTTGAGTATCAATTTTCTGCTACTTTATACTTCTACTCTACTACATTTAGACAGAGATCAAAAGAAGAAAAATTATCCAATATTTCTCCAAAAAAGATTATGCATCTCACAATTAATCATCTCATGACCCCTTGGATTTATCTTGTGACCCTTTGGAGGTTCCCGACCCCTACGTTGGGAACCACTGAATTAAACTACCCAACAATATACTCAGTAGTGTAAACTAGCTCCACCTCCAGCAGCTACAGCAGTAACATGCTGCTCTAACACTGATGCTTCAGTATTAATAATTATACATCCACCACAGGAAGTACTTTTACTTATGATAGTTTATTTTGATAATAATACTAATGTACTTTTACGTAAGTATGAGTTTAATTACATGATTTATACATTGTTGTATCTTTTTGTTCAAGTAAAGGATCTGAATACTTCTTCTTCCACCACTGCTGGATAGTGAATCGAAAGGCTCATCACAGTCTCTGGAAAAACTCATGGTGCGACCTCTTTTTAGGGTCACGACACCCACGTTGAGAACCGCTGCTCGAGGTAATCTGACATTTCCTCTGCTGTGTCCCTCGCTGCAGCACTTGAGATGTGAAGGCTCAGTACAGACTGTCTGTTAGTTTGCCAGTGCAGGACACTGACGAGTCATTCCAGTTGTCATCCACACTTTTGTTGTTTCTTGTGTCTGTTGTTGCTGTTTGAAACATTTCTGCAACGTTTTTCAAGTGTTAATCAGTGAACATTATATTTATACACAAACAACTTAGTAAACATTTGTTGTACATACATGTGTTTTGATTAATATTTTTTTTACTCATATGTAACCTCAACCCTGTACATTGAAATGTATGAACTGTGTATTGTTTCCTCTCTAATAAAACCATAACCTCTAACCAAACTCTGCTGCGTCTGGAGAGATTAAAGCCAATTCACCACATAAACTTTAAAACTAGCAAGACACATTCATACTTCAGATTCAGGTATGTGAATGCATTTTAATTACCATTTGTTTATCACTAAAGAAAAAAAAAATTTGGCTGAGGTACAACACTTTAAGTTAAATTTTAAAAATATAAAATAACATTTTCAAGAAAAAAAAAACTCAAGTCAATTAAATTTAACTTCAAAAACATATTAAAGATTCACTTGCAAGGAAAATCTGATAAATTTTCTAAACATTATTAATGAAAAGCGATTGTTTTCTAACAACTAACTAATTAAACTTATCAAAAATGTATTTCATATGTTTCATAACGTTCTTAAATTAAAATATTTTGCTCCAAAACAAGTCATAATTTGTCACTTGTCGCTTTTACAGAATTGTTGTGGTATGTCTAAAGAATATGTTTTCATTTAAGAAATTATTTTTTTATAGACTTGTCCCCAATGATTTTACAAATATTACATAATAAATTTTATGTATTTTATACATTTTTTATATGATTTTTTAAAATCTTTTTTTTGTTTGTTGTGCATTTATTATTTCTATCTCATGTTATAGCCTTAAGAGATTTAAGTAATTTTATGTAACATTTTAGATTTTTTGTAAATAAGCTTTATTTGACCAGCTAAATCCCACTGAGACCTGTTTTCTAAGGGAGAGTTAAAATACATGTATTTTTTAAAAGGTATAAAATGGGATGAAATGTGGTGTAAATGTGTCAGAAAACAAAAAAAATAACTTATAAATCACATTTCTGCATCTATATTCTAATTTGTTTGCATTAACAGCAGCTATAATGTGTTAAAGGTTTACAGTGTTTGTAGTATGTGTGTGGGATGGATGGTGTTAATTGATCTGTGACTCTGATTGGCTGAGGCAGTGAGGGGGGCGGGGCCTCTGCTGCTCATTCAGTGGGTAAATCATGGTTGACAGTAGGGCAGCAGCAGCAGCGATGGCTCACAGCTTCACTCAGGAGTATTTTCAGATCCCTGTGGTGACCCGAGCGTACACGACCGCCTGTGTCCTCACCACCGCTGCCGTGGTAAGAACCAACAACACAACAACAACAACAACAACAACAACAACACAACTCGGTAACAATGAAGAAGACAACAGAAGAGTCAACTCTGACCTGCAGGCTGAGATCAGACAGGAAACACACTAATAATCAAGAATTAGTCAGAAAAGCATTCATTTAAAACTTTTTTCTCTTAAAATTCACAATCAGTCTAATGTTACTAGTTATTAACTGAATTTTTATTATGTGTTTATGTATGTACTCCTTAATGAAACGTTTCAAATTTAAATTAACAGACAAATCACTGAGCAGCATTTGGTTTTTGTCTGGTGTTGCTTTTCCCACCTTTACTGTAGGTAAAAATTGGCTCTACTATAATGTTTTTTTCTTGAAAAGTCTACATTTTTGAGGAAAATGTATGTGTTCTTACATTTAAAATAGTTTCAGTGTCTTAACATGTTGAATCTTTAGAGCTTTTGAAACAATATAAACGAGTTAAAGAGTTTTAAAATGTTAATTCTTTGCTTGTAAAATATTTAAGAGTTAAAGTTGCAGCTAAATCACTTAAGGAGATGAAGTGTCAGTTTAAGTTTAAGCATCTCATGTCAACTGAAGGTTAAATCACCGAGCTGAACTTTCATTTCAGGTAAAAGTGCTGAAGGCATTTGAGCTGTCAGTTAAAGTGTAATTGTTGAGTGAGGTTGAACTCTTCAAGATATGAAAGCAGCTGAACCGTAAATTTTAGGGCTAAAGATGAAAGCAGTTGAAATTTCAGTGGAAGTGGGAGCAGTGGAGATAGTTGTAGTAGTAGTTGTAGTATTTGCACTAAAAAAAACAACGTTAGTTAAGAGCTAAAAGTAATTAAACTGTCATTTAAAGAGAAAAAGATGAAAGCAGTTGAAATGTCAGTTGATATGTAGCCTAATAGGTGAAAGCAGTTCAAGTGTAAACAAAGAAAAAACTAGAAATTTAAAGTGTAAGCAACGAAATCAGAGGACTGTCAGTTGAAGAGTAAAAGTTGAAAGCAGGTGAAGTTTCAGATGAAGTTCAAGCGAGGAAAGTAGTTCGGTGAAAGCACTTGAAGTGTCAGATTTAAGTTAAAGAGATGAAAGGAGTTGAAATTTCAGTGGAAGTGGGAGCAGTGGAGATAGTAGTAGTAGTAGTTGTAGTATGTTCACTAAAAAAAATAGTTTTAGTTAAGGTGTATGCACTAAAAGTAATTAAACTATCAGTTAAAGGGAAAAAGATGAAAGCAGTTGAAGTGTCAGTTGATATGTAGCCTAATAGGTGAAAGCGGTTCAAGTGTAAACAAAGAAAAAACTAGAAATTTAAAGTGTAAGCAACGAAATCAGTTGAAGAGTAAGAGTTGAAAGCAGGTGAAGTTTCAGATGAAGTTCAAGCGAGGAAAGTAGTTCGGTGAAAGCAGTTGAAGTGTCAGAGTTAAGTTAAAGAGATGAAAGGAGTTGAAGGTAAATTGTTGAGCTGAACTTTCAGTTGAAGTTAAAGTGCTGAACACATTCAAGATGTTAAGTACAAGATTACAAGATGAAAGCAGTTGAAGTGTCAGTTGAAGAGTAGTGTAAGCGAAGATAACTGTAGTGTGTGTGTGCTCGTGAAACAGTGTCAGTTGATGTGCAAGCGTCAGCTGTTGAAATGTCCGTTAACTTGTCACAGGTGAAAGCAGAGTTAGTTTACTTTACTTAAGATTTGAAAGCAGTTGAGCAGCTGGTTGAAAGTAAGACATAAAAGCAGTTGAAGTTTTGGTTGAAGTGAAAGCAATTGAAGATGTTAGCTGATGTGTAAGCGCTGAAGTGTTGGTTTCAATTGTGTTTCTCATCAATATGGAAAGATATCCCATTTTCTGATTTAATTCAAGCTATATGTTGTTGGTTTTTTTTTCAGCAACTTGAGGTCATCACTCCCTTCCAGCTCTACTTTAACCCAGACCTCATTATCAGAAGATACCAGGTAACATTTATTACATGTTGGGATCTTATCTGATTTCTTTCCTAGAGTGAGAGAAGAAGATGATTATCAGTCTTGTGTCTATGTGTGAAGTACAGAGCTGGAGTCAGGACATAGTTAGCCTAGCTTAGCATAAAGACTGAAAGCAGGGGGAAACAGCTAGCCTGGCTCTGTCAAAAGTGAAAAAATACACCCGTAAAGAGCATTAATTACTACATTGTTTTTTTTTTTTTCTTAATTCTGTAAATGTAAAAAGAACAATTTGTGGTGTCAAAGGGAGTTGTACCATAGCCGAAGATGCTGCACAAAAGTACTGGATAAAAAGATAAACTTTTGTTCTTCATGTAATAGTTCCTGCACAAAACTCCTCCTAAAATCACAAATTGTTTTTGATGCATTTCTGTTTGTGTACAGATTGAACAAATAAGATGCAATTAATGAGCTTTAGAGGTGTTGCTAGGTGTATTTTTTTTTAACTTTTTTGTCTTTGGACAGAGCCAGGCTAGCTTTTCCCCCCTGCTTCCAGTCTTTATGCTAAGCTAGGCTAACCACATTGTGACTCTAGCTCCATCTTCTCATCTCACCCTCAGAAAGAAAGAGAATAATCATATCCCAAAATGTTGAACTATTCCTTTAAGTATAAATTGACAGTAATCTTTTATCTCTGTCTCTCAGATATGGCGCCTGATAACCAGCTTCCTCTTCTTCGGTTCCCTTGGATTCAGTTTTGTGTTCAACATCATCTTTCTGTATCTTTTATCAGCGTTTCTTCAGGAGAAAACAGGATCAAACATCTCAGCTGCATTGTTCATCTAAGATATTATCACTCTAACTTCTAACGGCAGCTTTTGTAGTTAGTTTTACTCTGATGCCTTTACACTGGGAGTAAACTGCGGCTGGATCCTTGACTATTTAAGTTATCGATACTGCCGGATGCTGGAGGAAGGCTGCTTCCGGGGCCGGACGGCAGATTTTGTTTTCATGTTCCTGTTTGGAGGCGTCCTGATGACTGTATCCTTTTAATCGTTTATAAAAGAGATTCTTTAAAGGGCTAGTCCACCCAAATTACAAAAGATTTTTTTTCACATAGATTCAACTTTATTGTCATTGCTCAAGTACTGGTAGGTACCAGAGATGTTACGCTAACTGTTTGTCCAGGTTTTGATATCTGTCTCTGAGATTCCTGCCTCCACTCAAATATAATGGAGGTGAATGGAATTTAGTTTATTGCAGTCACAGCATGGAAAAGATAGATTTAAAGGATAAGGCTGGTTATTGTTTATATTTTTCTTATTGTCAACAAATCATGATCGCTGTTATTAGTCTTTGGAGCCGTTTCTGATCAAACTAACGAGTCCAAACTCTTCACAGTGGAGGAACATGTCACCCAGTGCAGCGGTGTGGCTCATTGGCATGTTTTTAATAGTTTTTGGACAACAACAAAGGTGTACGGCACAGAGGAATAAGATATATCAGACTTTGATACACACACAATTACACAAAATCAAAACAAATAAAACCAAACTATCTAAGTATCTGTATGGTTAGATACTGCAGGAGTTTACCCCTAAAATATGTTGTTATTTGGCTGAACTGACCCTTTAAAGGTGCAAGAATTAGATGTTTTAGTGCTTTCTGTTTTCAGTAACAAGCTGCTTGATAAACATCACTTTTTTTTTCTTTTTTTTTTTTACAGTTTAGATGCCTGAATCAGGAAGTCTTCTGGCTAAAAGCATGTAAAGCCAGCTACTGTACATACAGCGCGTCTCTTTTTGATGATGCTCAGCAGTTTGTAGCCAGAAGCTCTCGTTCACATTCCAGGTTAATGATACAGTCCCAGGCCTGTTTAACACAGACGTCCCTCTGGGCTGCTGTGAAACAGTCAATGTGCAGGTTTATGAGTCTGTTTGGAGCCGTGTTATGTTTCATAGACAGTTTTAACAGCACGTACATGAGGACTAATTCTACTGTCATATCAGGATGGCACAGTGTTTACTCTGTTTACTTTATCAGATTAGTAACGTGATTCGCTGACATGAATGGAAATGTTGTCTTTTACAGTTTTGTCAAGGGTTCAGTATTCGGTAAACAATAACACCATCTCTGTAAAAGTGTCTTATATAATCATTAATGGTGGTAGTTTTAGGACTTTTGTGCAACAAATACTCACATCTTAGGCAACTGCATCACAAACTTTACAGTTATTTAACATTTCTGGAAGCAGAAATGTCTCAGTAGCGTGAGACGAAACGTTTTTTCCAGCTGTACATACATGTATGGAAGACCATTTCTGTCAGGAAAAGAAAAATAATTATTAAATATCAGGAATGTTTATAAAAAAAATAGTCATGAATAGTCAAAACTACCTGGATTTATGACATAATTGTGAGTTGTAATTAAGAAATCAGTCAAATTTTTTACTTTAACCGCAAAATTAAATTCTGATAGTAAGCCAATATATCATAACATACAGACATATTTTTAAATTTTGTCAAATGAATCATAGTTTTGACTTAACTCATATTTGTCACAATTTTTCACTTTGCATTTTATGATTTATTCTGATGTAAGTAAAACTTCAGGTCAAAATTCTTCATCTAACTGATGAAAATAAAAAATACTCTTGTTAAGTTAAAATTACTATACTATACAACGATACTACATTGTAATAATACAAGTCTAACTTATGATGATGATGGTTTTACTTAGGATCTCATGATGTCGAGTAAGCAAGCAACAATTTTGACTTATCTTGTACATTTTTCTTACTATATTAAAATCTCGAGAAAGGAAGTCAATGTTCATGATTCAGTGTTTCATAATTCTAAGTAAAAACTTTGACTTTGTGTCAGTATTTTGTTTAAAAGTCACAATATTTACTTACCATTTTACTATATATCGCACATGACTCATATAATCTTGATTTACTCAGAGTATTTTTTTGTTTTATCAATCATAACTTTTCATCCATTTTTTAAATTTTCCTGGCAGAAATGGGCTTCCGTATCCATGAGGTATTTCATTTACCAATTTATTTTGACCAGAGTTCATTCTGTGAAGTTGCCATTTAGTCAACTTTCACTCCATAACTGTGGCTGCCTGGAGGTTTGACTCAACCAGTGAGGTTTTTCTCAGCTGCTCCTTCGAGAAATTTTTACTGTAATAACCAAAAAAACCAAATGATGAGTCGTATTTAACCTGAACTCCTTCAGCTGTTCGGTCTGTTCGCCAACGTCTTCTTCCTGGGTCAGGCCTTCATCATCATGCTGGTGTACGTGTGGAGTAGAAGACATCCGCTCATACACATGAACTTCTTCGGCCTCCTGAACTTCCAGGCGCCGTTTCTGCCCTGGGTGCTGATGGGATTTTCGCTGCTGCTCGGAAATTCCATCGTGGTCGACCTCCTAGGTACAAAACACGTCACTATTGATATATGATATTCAATCAATCAATCAAACTTTACATATATAGCAACTTTCATACAAGTTGAATGCAATTCAAAGTGCTTTACAAGTGAAACACAGGATGGTAAATATGAGCCGGGAGACTAATGCACACCAAGATAAAAGTAAAATACCAAAATTAAAACACTTGTTGGTTTTGCTCCAAACATGTTGACATTAAGACAAATATAGAAAATCACCGGACTTATCCTTTAAGCATGAAGCAAACATTATAAAGCTGTAAATGCTGTTATTTAAAACACACAAGACTGAAGCAACTGGAGTGATTTTGCTGTCAGACGTGTGATGAGCGCCGTCTCTCCTCAGGTATCAGTGTCGGTCACATGTATTACTTCCTAGAAGACGTGTTTCCAAACCAGCCGGGAGGAAGAAAGCTGCTGATGACTCCAGAGCTTCTGTAAGAAAAATTCATCACACACGACTCGTATGATTTAAACTTTTAATAATCCTTTTAATAAACCACTGATGGAGTCTGAGCAGGTTCAGTTTGGTCTGACGCTAGTAGTATTGATCCTCAATCATTTTAAAGTACTGACCAGATTGTTTGGCACCAAATGCATCTGAGTTGTTTACTTGATCGACTAAATCAGGAATTATGTTTCAGATACAGCTGTTTGTATGAAGACACTTTTAAACACTGCCGAATTAGAGTTAGATTTATTTTACTATTATCTATTAAAAACCCATCAGTGAGCCTCACCGCTGCACTGGGTCACATGTTCCTTCATTGTAAAGAGTTTGGTCACGTTAGCTTGTTTAGAAACGGCTCCAAAGACTAATAACAGCGATCAGGTTTTCAGTCTCCAGAGAGTAGTTCTGCGTAAGGCAGACCCCACTGAGCATGTGCAGTAACACGACTCCGTTCATGATGCTTTACTAGCTTGTTGTGCTACATATCACAACCTCTTGACTTTATACTTAAGTTATTTACAGTGTAGAACAAAGTTAAGAGGCTGTCATATTGGCTCCAGAGACTGAAAACGTGATTGGTGTTATTAGTCTTTGGAGCCGTTTCTAAACAAACTAACATGTCCAAACTCTTCATAATGAAGGAACATGTCATCCAATAGTTTTTGGGCAACAATAGAGGTCTACGGCACAGAGGAATAAGAGATATATCAGGCTTTAATTACACACACAATATTTGTTAGTAGATCAGTTTGATGGTTTTTCTCTGCACACGAGATTTGTTGACAATACGTAAAACATAGAAAATCACCAGCTTTATCCTTTAAGTTAGAAGATGCAGAGACTTTTTTTTTTGACTTTTGATGTTTTCCCTTTTCAGGCGAGCCATGTTTGACCAGCCAGAGGACTCAGACTACCGTCCCCTCCAAGAAGAGCAGGATGGAGATCCGCAGCAGGACGACGAGTCGCACAACTAACAATTATCAACAAAATAATCAGCCGGCGGAAACACAGACGGACAGGAAGCGTGGATTGGATGGAGTCCACTCAGACAGCCGAGATACACACAAGGACTGAACTGTTACCATCACAAAACTGTTTATTTTGACTCTGGAGCCTTTTATTGTCCTGAATGTGAGGATAATTGCAATTTTCCGTATGTGATTTGAAATGAAGCTTTTTGAAATTTACCTTTTTTTTTTATTTTTTATTTTTTTTAAAAAACCATGATAGTATTTGTAAGTTTCTTGGGGAGAGCTAAAAGGAGCAAAAACTAACTCATAACTCCCTCCTCCCCCCTGCTGTTGTGTCACCGCTGCTGTTTCACAGAACTGCCGACGGCCTGAAATCCCATCAGCCCCGTCTGCTCACTCTGCACTTTCACACGCTGCCTTTGTGGGTCGAACACTGGGGACAAAATGGAAATTGCTTAGCACAACAACACGCAAACACGTCTCTGTGGGACCCTGGCAACAAAACACATATTTCATCATCTCTCATAAACACACAGAGCTGCTGATAAATATTAGTGACAACTGGAGGTTAGACTGACGTGAGTTTAAAGGTCAGCAGCAACAGAATCAATCCTGTTATTTTAACAGATTCAACAAGAGTTTGTTGGTTTTTTCTTGACAGGATGGAAAAAAACGTGTGTTTACAGTTTGACCATCATGGGACAGAAAACTGAATGTGGGGAAAGTCTGAGATGCAATTTAGCCTTTAAATGAAGAATTAATTCACATAAAGATAAAATTAGGGATTAACAATATGAGCAAAATATCCAGTTGTGCTTTGCTGACAAATTTTACAATTTAAATTGTGATTTTTTTTCTACATATTAATAAATTTATTTGCTTTTTCTTCGTTTTTTTAATCCAGTCGGTTAATGAAAAGTCAACTTTAAGTCATTCTAGAAAAACTTTTCTATAGAAAAAGTAAACAATTTAGCTCTTTTTAACCTCTTTACATTCGTGGTCTTCAGTGATATTCAAATATAATCATAACATTCAAATGTGTTGTGACATTTATTGATAACAGCTGCAGATTTGACAACCTTGGAGGAACCTCTCATCGATAGACGTGTCACTTTATTGATCTTTTATGAAAAACATAAACACAAACAGCCAACTCCTTATTTTTTTGTGTTGTTTCTTCTTCCATAAAACCATCTTATAATGAGTGTAAATGTACAGATTATATTAACCAGACAGCAGCCACATGTTTTGTGATTTTGCAAGATGCAGATTTTTATAAGATAAGTCAAAGTATTCACTCGTGTTCTGTATGTGATTTAGCTTTAAGTGTAAACAAATTTAATCCGCATCAGTCAGTTTTGATATTTTATTTTAATCCAGATATAATAAAAAACCATAAAGATTATGATATTTGACTACAGCTGAGTAAACTTACCGGTCATTATAGATCGAGGTGATATCAACAGCCTTTTCACAGTTTAAGTTATTGATAATTATGTAAATTATAATTAAAGTCGCAGCTCTTTTAAACTCTCTATTTCAAAATAAAAGCTGTCGATCATTCAGGCTTTTCTAAATCTGAACACATGTATGAATAATTGTGCAAAGAAACTATAATTTAATGTCATTTTTTTTTCTAGATTGTCTTTTCGTAGCGACTCGATCAAACCAGGGTTCAAGGTTAAGATTGTAAATCCCCTGAAAACGTCGTTTCATATCTTTAAATTTCTCTAAAACTAAAAGAGAAAAATTTAAAGTGAGTTAGGTTTTATTTATGAAGAGTTTAACGGTCAAATGTTCCACTAATCTGCTTTATCAGGACTGTATTTAGATCAGTTTGACTGACGGCGACTAAACAACCCATCACTTGTCATCAGATTCTGAATCAAATATTGCTTCATTCTGATTGGTCGAGAAAAACACAATTATTCTAACTGGCAGAAATGTTCATATCACAACAACACATCAGTCTAACTGTAGCAAAAAAAAACACACAATATAACCACATTTCAAGCTCATTCACTTTTTTTTTTATTATTTTGTAAGAATTATTAAAATGTACAAAAAGACAACAAATACAACAAAACAATATATTATCTGAGACTGGTTGTGTGTTTTTAATTCTCCCTCTGGTCAGGTAAATAGAGTCAGTGGTCAAAGTGAGAGAGCAGCTTCTCCACGCTGAGGCTCATAAAAGGGGGAAACACGAAGGAGGGACATTTTTCTACCGGGGGGGGGGCAAACAGAACAGAATATTAATAATAAAAATTAAAAAAAAACAAAAGAACACGCTGAGCGGCTGACTGAGGACCCGGCTGAGCAAAGGAGACGTCCAGAGGCGCGACGGAGGAGGAGGAGGAGGAGGAGGAGCATCTTTGTCGTTGATGTTTGTGAACTGTGGTCGTTCCTCAAACAAACAAGACGAGCGCCGTTCCTGCAGGAGGGGGGGCGGGGGGGGCGATGCTGCTTCGTCTACCACGCAGGTGCTGTGTTCGCAAGTCGCCTCATTCGCCTGTTGAAGCAAACGGAAACAGAAACGTCACAAAAAAACCTGTTGAACATACAGAGCAGCAGCGGAGGGTAATAATAGAGCTGTAACAATGAAATATATCTGCATCTAATCTGATGAGCAAAAAATCATTTTCATTCATTTTTAAAGTAAAAAAAGCCAAAATATTTGCTGGTTTATGAGAATTTGATGCTTTTCTTTGTCGTAGATGAAAGTAAACTGAGACAAAACACTGGACTGTAGATTATGTTTGATTTAAAATCTGTTTAATCACTTTTCTTTTTACAACTACAACTGAGTAAATGCTACTGAAATGAAAACATAAGAACACAAACTTCAGAGTTTTTATAAACTTTAATAACCTGATACAAGCTGCAACTAATTATTAGTTTCCCTGCTGATTAATAATTATTGGATTCATCATTTTATCAACAGAAAAACTACAGATTCCCCGAATGTGATCTTTAAATTTACTTGTTTTGTCATAAAACCTGATCTGCCAGGATGAATCATATGTGTCAAACTCAAGGCCCGTGGGCCAAATGTGGCCTGCGAGAGAAAAAGGTCTGATTTCCCACAATGCATGCTGATTATGTTACCCAGGAAGTGACGGTATCTTGCTACTAGACCGTAATGTCTCCACATCAATGTGATTTTTCCCAACAAGTGGAATTGAGAAATAAATAAATAATGACCCCAAAATGTCCAGAAAGAGAAAAACTGATGCAGACGGAAGACAGTTTCAAGAAAGACGGGAAGAAGAAAACATGTCTGTCTTTTGTGTTATGAGGCGTCTGTGATCAAAGAGAACAATCTACCAAACACGGAGATAAGGATGCTAAAAAATAGCCTTCAAGAAAAACAACAAATTGTTTAAATGTCCTTGAATCAGTAAAACATTCAGAGTTATTTAACATTAAGGAGTAGTTACATTTATTTACATTACATTTAAAAGTTACATCTGGTTCTTTGAGGGCAATGATTATGCTGATGAGGCCTCGATGAGAAGGAGTTTGACACCTCTGGGATAAACAATCACTCACCTCGTGTTTCTGTCCTGGTCTCTGATCTTCTTCTCCATCTCTGCGTCTGTCAGCGTCTCCAGCAGGGGGCACCACTGGTCGGCGTCACCTGTGTTTCTAATGGCTATCTCCACCGTGGGCAGCGGGTTCTCACTGGAAAAAACACCACAGACACAAAGAGAGGAAACACTTGAACCGGGTTCAGTTCATGTCGACGCTGCTGTGATTTTTTTCCCTTCGTGTGACTCAGATCAGATGTTTTCTGATCAACGTAAAAACTTATGAGACACAGAACTGGATCTTGAAATATGTAGATTGTGTTTGAAGCTTTAAAAGCAGAACAGCTGACATTCTGTTACAATAAGTAAATATTGATACGTGGCGGTCCGGGTGAGCAGGACAACAATAGGAACGGATCATGAAAGAAAAAACAAATTCCTGACTTTGCTGTTTTTTTTTTTTTAGAAACGTCTCAGTTCAGTGGAAACACAAGTGTGAAAACAAGCGTGAGAAGGTCTAACCACAGATGTGATCTATTGTTTTTGTAACTCTGTGCACGTGAGCGTCACTGTGAGCACATATAGGCCAAAGACGGAGAGAGGTCACACCCTCGATAAACAGCAGGAAGGTCAGAGGTCAACGGCTCAACTCTGTCCAATTTCACTTTGTGAACAGATTACAGCAGATTACAAATCGTCATTAATTATCATGAAATAAGCAGGAAAAATAAACATATTTCCTCCACAGCAGATGTCCAGTTGTGACACAGATCAGTGCTGCTGTCTGGATTTTGAAATACTTGACTTGACTTCAGGTCCTGGGAAACAGGCTGCAGCTCCGCAGCGCTGCAGAGTCTCGACTACATTTCAGCCAAAGACGCAGCAGAGCAGCGAATGTACCAAAAAAAACCCAAAGAAAACCTGAAGCAGGACGAAGAAATCTGCTGGTTTACTGTTTGAAAATGAAACAGCAGGTTTCAGCGGCCCGACAAGCTCCCTATAGACAAAGAGGTGAAAGGTCACGTCACCATGGCAACGACACGAACAAAATGAAAAAAAAAAAAAAAGAAGAAAGAGATGTAACAGGACAGACGTTTCCACACAGTTTGTTTGTGCAACGCCCTAAAAAATTTCAAAACCAGGAAATTCCTTTTGCAGACTTGAGGAGGGAAATTAAGCTGAAACTCTCTCAGCAGACACGATTATGAAACAAAAACACACAAAACGGACAAAACGCAGCCGCAACAGAGAAAGAAGATATAGATTAAACAGCTGAGTACGTCGGGTTAACGAGGGCTGTGTCACCATCGACTTTAAGGGTATTTCTCAACATTTTCTAACATTTTATACACAAAAATGATTAATCTGTTATTTGCAGCCCTAGTTTTCATTTCCAATGAGGTTGGACATCAAACTGTATGAACTCTTCTGGAGCCATAACGCAGCCTTTAGTTTATCTAGATCAGATACTTTATTCATCCCACTTGGGGGGAAAATTCAGGAACATCTGGGTTGATTATATTTCTGTGATGTGAAATCTTTGTCAGGAGGAAGAACTGAGTCTGTTTAAATCAGATCAGTTAGCACATCCTGTCACATGTGCTGGAGGTACCAACATGCAGGAAATAAGCAGACAGATTAGGATTTATACATCAGTTAGCAGGGTGATCATCTCTTCAATGGTCAATAATCTTTATGATCATTAACCTGCACAATCTACAGCTGATCTCACAGTTTAGGTGAGTAACTAGAGAGTAAAATACCTACACGGCAGGTTTGTCTTTATTTTGGTGACTTAATTCTATCAACTTGTGTTTTTCCTCTCAGGCTCATCAGGTTTAAACATTGTGAGTCTTTTCAAACCTGAATACAGACTGTTTAAAGACAATCAGGACACACTTCTGAGTCTGACGTTCGTCTCTGTGAGACGGTACCGACCTGAAGGCGTACGTCCTCTGGTGCCAGCTCAGCTGACCCCGGATGCTGTAGGCGATGGTGGTGACGAACTCCCCGCCCAGTCCGAGCTCGGAGCAAAGCTTCAGGGCAAACTTCTCCGGAGAGTTTTCCCTCTCGGACATGTCCCACTCAAACTGGTCCACCAGGGAGATGTTCCCCACATGGATGTTCAACTGGAAGCAGGAAACGTTTCATCAACAGGCAGAAAATAACTTATCTGCACAGAGAGTATCACGTTTATGATATTTTAAAGATACTTATTAGCAGGTTATAAAGTCACCTTGATGATGACCCTCTGGTCCGTCTGGTCCTCCAGGATGCTGTCTGTCGGATAAGACTCGATCTGCTGTCGGATGGCGGAGGCGATGGCGGGGACGAAGGCCAGAGGGTTGAGGTCCAGGTCGTCACACAGGATCTCAGCGAACATCTCGGGCGTCATCAGTTTCTCTGAACGTTTCAAAAAGACGAGAAATATCACGTTTCTGTTTCTCTTTAATAAAAATGTCTTCTCTGAGCTGAGAGAGAGAGAGAGGGATGATGGGAGTTTACCGTTCATATTCCAGGTGAAAGCGTCTCTGAGCTTCTGTCCCTCGATCTCCATGTCCAGGCGGATCGGAACCAGGACTTCAGACTGAGTGGCGTTCTCGTGGATCACTGCTGGGTCGTGGTCGTCAAAGCTGGACGAGACAAACAGGAAGTGACACATGTAAAACTGTGGCGCTCACTGTATACTTGGTAAACAAACGGCAAGTGTGTTGACTCTTAAAGTAAAGCTGCAACTAATCTGAGGATTCATTAATCTCTTGGTCTACAAAACATCAGAAAACTGTGAAAATCTGTTTTACAATTTTAAAATCTACTGTATGATTGGTGAAACTGTTTGAGTGTCCAGAGAAAACTCAACCAATTAAACCACTAACAGACCAGCTTGTTAATTCTTTATATACCAGATGTGGTCTGAGTCATTAAGTGTCTATCAGTAATATGTTTTAAGGTTGTAGTTTTACTTGATGATGACATAATATTGATGAACGAGAGGTTGTCATGTGTCTGTGTTACGTTGCTTTTATGTTGTTAATCTCAGTGAGGTTTTTCCTGGTAAAATAAAGGTTAAATTAAATATAAAATTTAAACAATCAGCTACATTTAGAGAAACAAAAACATTTAATTTATTTCATTGTACCAGCAGTTCCTCCCTATTTTTTAAACCTATATTTACTTTCTGATACTTTATGACTTCATGTCTAAAGGGTTAAGGTGTTAATAGATGTTCTGTACTATGACCTAAATATTAATGGAACAAAAAAAGAAACACTATTTATTACTAAAAACCTCACAGTGCTTCCCTTCAATAGATGAGAAACCTACAGCTCACTATAGTCTATTAAATACTGAGTAGTGATTTCAGACTCTGGTGGCTCACCACAGTGGGAAGGTCCTCTTCTTGTCGCGGCCCAGTCGGCTGCGGTTGATGGTGGTGGAGCAGGGCACCGCGTCCAGGTGGTGAGAGCTGTTGGGCAGCGTTGGAACCCACTGACTGTTCCTCTTCGCCTTCTGTTCCCTGGAGACGGACCGAGACGTCCAGACACACGAACATCAATACAGAATCACATTAAAAACAGAAACTCAGACTCTCGCACAGAGCTGAATGTTCAACCTCACAGAGGACAATAAATCCTGAGATCTAAAAACCTGAAATAAATAAGTAAACAATAAATAATTGTAAAGGCCCACATGATGCCCAAAAAGTCATTTTGTGTTGAATTAGAGCTTTAATCTCTTTTTTTCCTCATGTTTTCCTGCAGACATCACTGCTGAACGTCGCTGCTTTGACACTTGTTGTTACTAAAACAAACTCATTTGTAGTTTTTTCCTCTTGCGCTTCTGTGAAAGCGACATTTAGCCAGTCGAACCTCTCTGTTGTCATCAACGTTATAGTTCGTTTACAGACACCGTCCTGTCCACAGTGATTGTGGTACCTGAGGTAGGCGGGCGGCTCTGTGCTGATGGAAACAGCTTTGTACTTCTCATCGTTTCCTTCGAGGATCTCCTCGACCTCCGAAGCCTTCAGCAGGGTCACGCTGGTGGCCAGCTGAGTGTAACCGTGATCTGAACAACAAGAGCAGAGTCCACATGAATGTGTTTTTATTCTCATTATAATCCTTTTTCCTTGTGACAAAATAACATGTTGTCAATCTAAAGTAAAAAGATACACTCAGATAATCAGCATGTGGGTTTATGTGCCATGTTCACAATATTTCTTCTTCTGAGCTTTTATTACACAGACGTATCAGTCTTTGATTGGATGGGAGGACAGACTGACAGATGCTTTATGGATCCCAAGGAAAATTCCCGAATTCAAACTATTAGTCAGTAGTAAAAAAATTAAAAATAGAATAAGGAAAAACACAAACAGTCAAATAGAAAAAAAGCAGCTAAAAATATTCAAAATAATAACATAATTAGTAAATAATTCTTTGAACAGAAATAATCAAAAATATGAGTGAAAAATCATGTTATGAATCATGTTTTCAGCTGTAGTTTCTCTGTTTGTTTTCTTTCTGTATAAAACGATCTACGTCTTTAAATGTGTTATTCGTAGACGTGTTTGTTAGGACTGAACTCTACTGACCGTGTGATGACTCCACTATCTTCTTCCGCTCTTCTACTGATGCCAGTTTCCTCCATAATGACGGGTATCTCTTATACAACGAGCCTCTGAACATACGGAGGTAGTTTCCCACCTGAACACACACACACACACACACACACACACACACACACACACACACACACACGCACACGCACACGCACACGCACACAGAAATGAAAATGTCATTCTGATTACACAGGCTGCAAAAAAGGTTGTAAGATTCATATGTTGCATTTATATTCGTACACATTGTTTTGTAGATTTGTCCTTTGATGATAATTTCAATACTCTTTATGTTATATTATTTATATTAGAGCTGCAACTATTAATTAATCGATTAGTTGTCAACTATTAAAAATTAATCGCCAACTATTTTGATAATTGATTATTATCGTTTGGAGTCTTTTTTTTTATGAAGAGAATGTCCAAATTATCGATTATCAAAAAATTATCAATTGATCGACTAATCGTTGCAGCTCTACATTTGTTCTGTATATCACAAGTACTGGATAACACAATATGATCTAAAATCTGTCAAGATAAATTGTCACATGTGTATCGCATTAAAAAGACATATTTTAAAACATGAGTAAATGATCTTTCTTTCTTTTTTCATGCTTAGTTAAATATACTTTATTGTTGATTGAACACTTGGTAATGATGTTTAATGTCATCGGTTGAAGAAGCTATTCTCAGTTTGATTACATGGAGTCAGTCAACCTAAAAAAAGTTATAAATTAAAAATTCATTTCTTACACTGGTTGTCTTTCAGTTTCTGTATTGATTTTAAATTTCTTGTACTTGTTTTTCAAGCACTTCCTGGCACCAGCCTACTTGTCTCACATGTGTATGAACCAGTGTGACCCCTCAGGTCTTTTAGTTGATCTTAACTGCAGGACTCAAACTGTTGGTGACGCAGCTTTTATGCTCTGAGCCGCTGGAACAATCTGATCTGAGAGCTGCTGCAAGTGTTGAAATCTTTATACACACATACAGTACTAGTTCCCGCTTACTTCAATGAGGAAATGTGTCAAAATTTTTGACTGATATATAAACTACATATAAACACACACTCACTCACATAGATATGTAAGTGAGTGAGTGAGTGAGTGAGTGAGTGAGTGTGTGTGTGTGTGTGTATATGCTCATCGATTTCATCTGTCCTTGTTTTTTTTTAATCTATTTTATTTCGCTCTATTATTATTATTATTATTATTATTATAGCTTTTAAATCTATATTTTTATTATGATTACATTTTCATAAGTTTTTATTTCTTGTGTGAATTAATCTAATTGTTTTACTGTTTATATTTATTCTATCTTATTATCAGCTTGTCAGTTATCTGTGAAACACTTTGAACTGCACTAACCTGTATGAAAGGTGCAAATTGATTGATTGATAGATAGATACAACGATGAGAATACATTAGCTGAGTAACTGGTTAATTCCGGGTTTATTGTGCAGCTTTTGTTCACAGAGAGTAACGTTAGGATTATTTTTTAGCATTACTTACGAGTAAATAACTTTGTAACAGATATTACATAAAGTTAGCATACATTGCGCAGTAACTACGGCACATACTATTAAGGAATAGGTTAAACATGTCTATCTGTATCAACAAATATGACTTTTAGTGTTTAAATTTAATGAAAAACGTCAAATAGAGCAGCTTTGTTTTGTTTAGCAACTTGCTAAATAACGTTAGCTGGAGAGCTAACACTCGCTCAATCGAATAAACCCGAGTGAATCCTGCAGAAGGACGAATATTTACAGATCTAACTTCATTCTGTTACATCAATAAATACATTAATTTGTTTTATCATCGCGGTTATTCTCAGTTGAATCAATATTTATACCAGAAATAAATGAATGAGCTTTAATGCGCTGTTAGCATCGTTAGCTGCCTAGCTGCTAGCGAGCCGGGTCAGTGAGAGGTGACATTAAAATCATAACTTTCTGCTTTATGAGCACTTTGCGAATAAAGTAGTTTGTTAAATAAGTGAAATACTAACCTCCGACCCGATCATGTAAAAGTCTCCATCCTCCTCCAGCTGAAATTTGACAGGTTTCTGTCCAAACGTTTTGCTAAGCGCCATACTGAAGAGAAATAACAAAGCTCTGAGCTGCTGCGCATGCGCAAACGAGACACACGTCCTGTCGCTGAGAGATGACAAACTGTCCACATACTTCTGGCCACAAGGCTGTTTTCTGTATGTAGATATATGTATGTAGACATCCAATAAATCCTTGAAAAGAATGTTTAGACAGAAATATCAGATCAGTTTTGGATCTGATAGACAGACATGGAAACTTGTTCACATATAAATTTGATTAAAGTTGATTTTTTTTTTTGTCAACTTAAATATTTCTTCAACCTCACTCATGCTATCCCAAAACCTTTCTTACTTTTGGCTAAATGAAATGAGTGTTAACATTGCCAAATATATTGAAGAGGCTAAAGAAATTAATTTTAAATTAATTAATGAATAATTTTTAATTCCTTAGATTAAGATTCAATTTGAAATGTTGAAATCATGGAGCATATTTTTTTCAACTTGCTGTTGCTCCCAACTATTTTGGAAACCAATGGAAGAATGGTTCAAATAAATCACATCATGAACAGTCTGGTTAAGAAAGAGAAACAAGAAAATCTGCTGATTAACACAATTCTTATAACGGCAAAATATTATATACACAAAGACACATTTATGAAAATATAATGAGTTTTAATTGTATTGTAAATCCCTGAAGTGTATGAATTAGGGTCTGCAATGTGTGCAAAATGCTGAAATGTGTAAAATTGTACAAATAGACCCAGAATGTACAAACCTTAAATTTAAATTGAAGACAGTTTATGTTAATTTATCTATTTTAAATGTTATTTATTGTATTTTTATGTTGTATTATATAAAAATTGTTAATAAATTCTTTTGATAAAACAATTTAAAAATTATTTTAAATTGTTTTATTTTATGTTTGTATTTTGTGTGTTTCTGCCAGGTTTTTAATACCACGGTTTGTGATTTATGCTACAATGAAAAATGTAAAAAAGAAAGTTTTCTTATTACTGGTGAAATTCTTTATTCACACAAAACAACAGAAGAAAAATAAGTTAGATTGTTTAAGTTTTTAAATGTTTAATGATTATTTCTCTTTGTGAACTCTGCACTGCTTGTAAATAATCCCTGAAATGTGCATTTCTCTTTTTTTTTAAGTTAGTTTTTTTATTCTTCTTAGACTAGCTGATATAAATGAAGTTTTTTTTCACATATTTCTCTTGATATTAATTAATTGGGCTGTTGTTTGATCCATATTCACTTTACATATTCACATTTACAGTCTTTTTTATCATCAAATTCCCTCTTTGTGTTTCCCTGTTGAGCTGCGGTGGAAGTATAGTAACAAAAAGAGGGACTTTGACACTAAAAATACTGTAACGTTGAAAGATATCTACTTGATTTGAAGCTTCATATTAGCTTCAGATAAACTTTTAAGTACATTTTTGTACAGAAGGAGGACTGTGGATTTTAGATTGTAAGGTCATTATGAAGGGATCTTCTAATGGTCAGTATGAACAGGAGGAATGATTACAGCAAGAAAAACATGTTTTAATGTTCATTTGGGCTCCTGAATGTTGTTTTAAGACACACATGAAAAACTGTGAACTTGTCCTTTAACTTGCAACCTCTGTAGTTTCCAGCCTGATGATCTGTTTGACTATTTTACTGTCTTTTGTTTTCTTTTACAGTATTTTTACTATCAGCTGTGTGTATTTGGGTTGATCTACAGGTAGGTGTCAAGCTGATGCGTATAATCGCCCTCACAGGGACAAATAAAGTCGAATTTATTTATATTGTTTGTTGCTTTTTGTAATTGTTAAATCATCTTTATGCTGTTTTCTGTTGGATTAATCTGTTTCCAGTCTGGTATTCACGTTCATGTTTATCCAAATCAATCAATCCTCATTTTTAACTCTCTTTTCAATATATTTTCATATCATATATTGAATATATTTCACAAATTTAACATGGTAAATTTCTATTTTATATTATTTACCATTACTTGACTTTTGTGGTACTTATTTTCTTTTACTTTGTATATTTTAATCTAAATATGCACCACAACACCAGAGAAAATTCCTATTTGGAAATAAACCTGATTCTGATTAATAAACCATTTATTTCACCAGTTATGTAACGTACAGCAGAGATTCAGCTGCAGCAGATTCCCATTTGCAAAAAACCCCAAAACAATTCCTCATTCAAACACAAGTAGAAGAAGAAAATAAACAAACAGCCTTTTTTTTACTTTTATAAACTTAATGTTTATTCGTATATACATGAATATATTAATCTATAACCAAGAAAGGAGAGAATGTACAATGCAAAACAAAATCTCTATATACAAATCAATAAATAAACAAAGACATAATCAAGGACAGTTTTGTATTCTACATAAGTTTTTTGTGTTCTTGGGAAAAGTAGGAAAAGTAAAACAAAACAGACTGCATTTAGAAAAAGTTCTGAAATCCTTTTTGTTAAAATGGAAAATGGCACCCGAGCACAGTTCAGGGGAACGAAACAAAAACTTAAAACAAAAGAATAAAAACACACACACACACACACACACACCACGCCAGCTGGTTTCCAGTTTTAGTTTTTTTTTCTTCTTCTTCTTCTTCTTGTAAACGCAGCCTTTTTGTTCAAACTCGCACAGAATCAGGTCAAATCACAAAAAGGTACGTCATGTCAACAACGGGCTACGACGAAGAGCTCAACACGGACCAGTCCAAACATCGACCTCATCAGCACAGAGACGCTCGCGGGGTGGGGGGGGTGGGGGGGGGTTCGGGAAACTCACTCATGTGCACGATGAACCTCAAACCTGCCGGAGGAGCACGAGCACGTTTAAAGTAGAAGACGAAGCTGCTGCAGAAACCACAGATGTTACTGAGAACAGCTGGAAAAAAAAAAAACAACACAGAATCGCTGCTGCTCACTGTCGTTTTCATTTAAGGCCCAAAAGTTTGACAGTTTTCATTCCAACCAAACACTGTAGAAAAGAAGAAACTGACGCTGCGTTCAAGTGATGTCGGGAAAAATGAAATGCATCGGTAGCGTTAATGTCTTAAAGTTATTTTCTACTTTTCTTCTTGTCAAAAGACCAAAACCAACAATGAACTCATCTGCTAACATGTATTGTCTAAATATATCTTATTCCTCTGTGCTGTAAATCTCCGTTATTGTTCAAAGACTATTAAAAACACGTCAATGACACGTTAACATGAACACTCGATCACCCCACACACACATACACACCGTCCTGCTGCCAGAAATACTCACTACAGCACCTAACGTAGATCCTTCCACTACTGAAAAACAGTCCCCGACAAACGCGCTATTTCTTCCCGTTCGAGTGACGTTACTCAAGAACTAAAAGCTAAAAGCTGCAACAATTGCAAATGCAACTATTTTTGACAATTGAATAATTAAAGATTTGCTGGTTGCAGCTTCTGAAATGTGAGGATATGAAGCTTTTCTGTGTCATAAACAACACAGTGAGTAAATAGATCCAAAAAAAATCCACTATTTTCTGACATCTTTTAGACCAAAACGATTAATCGAGAAAATAATCGTCAGATTAATTGAGAATGAAATTAAAGGTTAGTTGCAGCCCGATTAAAAACTACAGTGTCCAGCTGTTGTAGGAAAAAGAGGAAGAGGAGGAGAGAGAGATGACAACGAAGGTCTCTGGCTGGAATCAAACCAGGAATGTTGCGGTTGTGAAGCATGAACAGCAACCATTCGGTCCTTTCATGGGATTTGTTGATGATAAGAAAAATATAGAATAATAACAGATTTATCCTTTAAGAAATTGGTCTAATTTATTAATCTGTACATCAGTTATAAGCCAGCTGTTATTGACTAGATTCAACTGATCATTGATTAGCTGCAGCAGCATTTCTCGCCAAAGTCAAGACATTTTTTTTTTTGAAACCATTAAGAGTTGAACACAAGTCAGTTTGTGACATCAAGTAGGAGAAACCAAAACACTGTTTGTACAGACGCGGCGCTGCATCGAAGGTCCTGTTTGCAAAGAGTTGTTTATATAAGAACACAGGTTGTAAATACTGTAAACGCGGTCTGTAATAGTCTCTTCTGTTGGGTTTTCACTACAGATGTGTTGGTTTTTATCCCTGAAACTTTGGCAAAAATATCTGAAAGGCTGTTTTAAAATGTTGAGCACCAGACGGAGGAACAGTAAAGTTAATTTCGACAGATTTTACACATAATCGACAGGGGGCTTAGCATAAAAACTCACCGTAAAGTGAGCAAGAGTTTCATGTGATTCAACCAGAAATGTAGCTGCAACATTTTTGTCACTAAACATAAAGTTTGGTTGGAATAAGAACCTGATTTTGGAGGCAGAGATGCTCCGGTTTTTAAAATTTGACAGACATACGGACACACGTGAGCGGTTTCTACGACGGCTTCGTCTGCACTTCATCTCACAAACGTCTTAGTTTCAAGTTTCTTGGATGCTAGTCTAATTCTCCACAGGGAGGCGACACTGGCTTCTGTAACAACTGTTTTATTTTTTTTTTGTTTGTTTTTTTTGTTTGTTTTTTAAATAGTGTTCTCACCCTTTTTTTTTTGTGTTTGTTTTTCAGAAAAATGCGACAACAAGTAAACATACAAACTTGATTTTTTTCACACTGTGAAAGCCTGTTAAACCTTTTTCTCTCTTTCCTTCATATTTTTGGCACATGTAGGGTCAACGCCTGTCACCAGGGATTCACTACTGACACCATTAAGGGGAAACAAGACATTTTATCCTTTTTTTTTGTTTGTTTTTTTTTTTGTTCACAGTGCTCGACGTGACGCCGCCGATCAAAAAAGACAGGCAGAGAGAGAGAGAGAGGGGGGGGGGGGTGGGGGGGGGGATTGAAAGGGGTCGAAGGTCACAGTGTTTACGAACAACATTCACGACAGCCGCTGATCCCCCGCCCCCCCCCTCCCTGCTCGCCGCTCCTCACCGTATATTGCTTTCGCAGGCTGTTTCCCCGCCCCCTCCCCCTCGGTCCAATCACGGCGCTTCATTCATTTGATCGTTAAAGAGAATTATGAACTTCATGCAGGTGAAAATAACAACAACAACAACGACAACAATAACAACAACAACAACAACAAAAAAAAAAGGCAAAACATGGTCGCAGTGCAATCCAGGCAAATGTAGTGTTTGTGTTCTGCGGTGATATGAACGACTCGTCAGGAAAAATCCAACCGTAGAGATTCAAGCGTTTGTTTGTTTTTTTTTTGGTGAACACACTTTCCTTTAATTGGTGATTTCCTACGTTTCCCAGAATGCTGTGCGACGGCACTTGATTAGAGTTGAAAGTCGATTAATCTGCAACAATTTTGGTAATCGATTAACGGCAGAACTGCTGCAAGGATCAGTCGATTTAACTGTTTAGTCGATTGAGTGAAAATTAATCTGCAACTGTTTTGATTAAAAAAAATGACTCCCAGCGATGAATCAATTAAGAAAAAAAAAAATTCCAACTGAATATCTTTGGGTTGTGGCTTGTCGGTCGGGACAAAAAGGGACGTTGAGTAATATATTAGAGGTTGCATCTTGGGTTTTGGGAAACATTTTCAACATTTTCCACCATTTTATGACATTTTATAAACCAGAATAATCATCAGACTAATCAATAATGAAAATATTTGTTAGTTGTAGTCCTAATATTTAGATTGACATATGGATTTTTAATTATCCTTTAGAGAATATTAAAAAAACCCACTTTAATTCTGGTTTAATAATCATATTAGTTTGTATGTATACATATTATTATTATTCCTCTTCCTGCATATAGATTTTTTTCTTGTTTGTGTGTATTTGTTTGATTTAGTGTTTAGTGTAAATTAATAAACTCAACTCTTTCTAGTCGGGCAAAAACTTCCATATGAAGCCACCTTGTGTTCTGGGAAGCACTTTCACTATTTTCCAACATCTTAGAGACTAAAATAAAATGACTAGATTAATTGTTCACATAAATAAATGTTATGTGTGAAAGCAGAGAGAAACTGAAGCCCTTTAAAATCAGTGTTGATGTTGATTTTCTAGCTGTTAGGATTCGTATCCACAGGAACTAAAGAAATACACCAAAATGGACCCAAAAACAGTGGAAAGTACGTCACCAAAAACAGCTTTTTTTATATAAAAACAGTGATGAGATGTTTCCGGTTGGATTTTCCCTTTAAAAAGAAACAGAGAAAAAAGAGAAGAGTCGTGTGCAGCGTCGCTGTCGTTCATCTGGACTCCTGCACACGTTTTCTCCAGACTCCAGGTTTTAAGATTTAAAGGAGCTTCTCTTTATTCTGACGAGTTGTTTTTTTTTTTGACTAGTTTTCCAGATCTGGAATTCATCAAAGTTACAGCCGGAGAGGAAAAGACTCTGCTGCTGCTGCCGTCATCATCACCGGCGGACGACACCGCACGAGAAAAAAAAAACGTCCTGCTGGATAAATCAGCGAGGACGCTGCGGGTGTGCGTCCGCATCACAGGCCTGTCATGGCACATTCGGAGAGCGGTTTACTGATGGATATGAAGGAAGAGCCGCCATGTTGTAAGAATGAGAACTGAACCACGGGGGTTAAATCAAAACATCGGTCTGCTGTTACATTGAGTTTGTTTTAAATTTTGGATGTTTCTGTATGTTTATAAGACTTTTTGGGAACCTCTTGAAAACATTTATCCTAATATATAATAATTAATTTGAATATATACAATTAGTTTATTTACTTTTACTTCAAAAGTCTGCTTTTGGTGCCTTATTGTAGATGGTAAAAGTGTCATTTTTGAGGCTTCTTCCAAAAAAAAACCACTTTTACTCTCAAAAGAATACAGTCAAATTTAATTAAATTAAATATTTTTAAGTTTTGCGCTGATTTATGGAAGCCAATTTATTCCAGGAAAAGACAAAATGTTAGTTTTTTATGTATTAAGTTTCTTATTAATTATCAACTAATTTTACTTTCATTCAAAATATTTAATTTTTTTTTGTCTTTTCTTGGCAGAACCGAGCTTCCGTACGTTAGCAAAAAAAGATGTTTCTGTCGTCTTCCAACATGGCGGCCGGCGGTCAGGAAGTAAAGAGAGAGAGAGAGTGGTGCAGCTTGTTCGACCTCCTCAGAAAGATAATTAGCAGCACCATGTCAGAGCAGAGAGATGCAAAAAAAAAAAAATGTACAAAACAAATAAAACAAAACAAAAAAAAAAAAAGTCAATATCTCGTGACGATTCTATTAACAAAAATCTCATGGTCCATTTCAAAAGAATATACTGCACAGTCGGTGTTAATGGATATTTATATACACTCAGTCTTTTTTTGTTTTGTTTTCAGCTCACTTGTTCTCCTCTCAGGAACGTTTTTGTCTTCGGTCAAGTGCGAGTTAAAGACCGCCACATCCTTCCTGGTGTAGTGGTTACGATTCATAATAATAATAATAAAAAAAAAAAATAAAAAAAAGAAAAGAAAACAGTGGCATGTGACTCATGGCTGTGCCCACTGGATTTTGACACAATGTCTCCATTTCAGACCACTTTTCAGACCTTTTTTTTTTTTTGTGGGTTTTTTTTTTTTTTTTTTTGTAACATGGCAGCGTTCAGAAGTTTAAAAGGTCCGTCCACGTCAGCGTCGCCGGTGTGTTTTTTTTTTTAAACGAGTCCCGGCTGTCCAGCGGAGAACAAAACGTTCAGTGCTGCGGTCCCACAAAACACTTCCGACATCAGGAAACCTCTGGGGGGAGGAGGGGTGGTGGGGGGGTGAGACGGTAAAGGCGATGGTACACTCACAACAAAAAGTTCCCTGAAAAATAGAAACACATTCGAACACCCAGCTGGGACACACATCTGTGTGTGCACGCGCTCGCTGCGGCTTCGTATCGTCCGTTTATGTACACTCCATGCCAGTAGGGGGCGTGCATGAAGACTGAAGAGTAGGGGGGGGGGGGAATTGTGGGAATTAAAAAAAATGCTTTAAATTGAAAGTGCGTGAAACTAAAATGTTTGAAAGCTGACCAGGTGATGTTAAGATGTAAACAGTTGTAAACAAAAGATGATGGAAATGAAATGAATCTGCTTTTTCCCCCAAACAGCAGCGTGATATTTCAAACCGACGCTGCTTTTTTTTTCCTTTTTCCCTACAAAACGATATCCTTTGGTTTCCATGAACTCTTCCGCAGCCTCTTCTGGAAACTATCAGGAGGAAGTTTCCCGCGACAGCCTTTTAACGTCCACCGGAGGGTCCTGATGACGCGACGCGGCTAAGGTGCTCCTCTGCTTCCCGTGAACACACAGGAAGGTTGCTTTGCTATCTCCTCTGGCATCTCAGTGTTCATCCAGTCGCTACCAAAACTCAGATACTTCAGGTTAGTTGGCCTCCGACGGACCTGAAACAGAAACGTCTCTTCTGAGGAGCGGAGACTGGCAACGGGGAGGGGGGGGTGGGGGGGGGGGGGGGGTGAGAGGGTAGGGGGGGAGTTGGGGCAGGAAGTGGCGCGTTTTCTCCTCAGAAAATCCCTTTAGCGATTTTCAGTCCCTTCTGTTTCATGCGAGGCAGCGTCGAACTGGCCACGTTCTTGGCCCGCACCGGCCTGGTCGGGCCGCGCTTCTTCAGCACAAAGTCGTAGTTGGCAGTGGAGTTCATGGCGTAGAAGACGTTGGCGTTGTCTGGGATCCGAAGCTCTGCGAGACAGAGAGACAGGAGAGAGAGAAGAAAACGACATGTAGTGAGTCTAAACAGATCTGTTTCCGTAGTTACAACAACTCTAACGGAGTCTTCTCTCTAGAGGATCACATCACACCAGTTTCCTGGTATCAGATTGAGATTCTTCATGACCGCAGCTGCAAAAAACATCATAAAACATGTGCAACAAAATTTTATTAACCTTCTTTTCAATGACTATTAATGACCAATAAAAAAAACTGTTTAAGCAGTTTGTATTTATAAGATTTGAGAGAGAGTTGAATGTCTTTAAGACCTGATCTGATGACATGTGTGGACAAATGGCCCAGAAAGACAGAGATTTCTTAATAATTTACATTTGAAAATAAATAAACAGAATTTATTTCTTCTTCTCTCTGACTGTCTGCAGAACTCTCGTCACATCTGTGTCGAGACAAACGTTGTTTTGTTTTTATTTTTTTTTTTTACCTTTGTCCTCGGAGATTTTCTGCATCAGCTCGTATTCCTCGGTCTTCTCTCGATCCAGGTTGTGTTTGATCATGGCTTTCCTGATGACGGCTGGAGTCTTATCTTGACTCGTCACCTGAAATCGTGAGAGAAACGTCAAACCTGTTTATGAATATTGAGTGAAATTAAAGGAATTCTCACAACATGTTGAAAGGACATTGAAACCAGATCCGTTAAAGAGGCTGAAAACTAAAATATCATGTGAGTTATACAGTATTCTTGTGTCTTCTGTACAAGTGACTCCTCAGAGAACTAATCAAATACTCGAGTTTTTATTCTTTGAGTTGTGAGTTTCAGAGATAATGAGATCTCTGAGGAACACCAAAGACTGGAGTTTGCTTTGTCCCAAAATCTGCCAGAGTGATACTAAACTGAATATTTGATAGAAAATGTAAAATTTATATAAACTGTCACAAGTACACAGTAATTTGATCATGTTTTTAAGTAAGTAAGTAAGTTAAGTATTGATTAATTCATTAAATTCATTCATTAAAATAAGAACAATCTTGTTTACGTTTATCACATATTACTGATATTTACTAATAATGTTTGTTTGTCAGCTTTAATGCAGAAGCAGCTTGCTGATAAAGATAAAGAGTCTTATATTTAATGCTCAAACGTGCTACTATGAACTGTTTTTGTAAATTAAATATATATTTTTAGAGAGAATCAGCCCCTCTCCGTTTCCTCACCAGGATGCTCTTGTACATGTTGCCGTTCTCCACGTCCAGGCTGACCCTGATGATGCAGCAGTCGTCCACCTGCTGGTTGTACAGCGGCAGCGACAGAGTCGAGTAGTTCGACACCGCCGACACCGAGCGTTTGTGTGAGCGGGAGGCCGACAGCGGGGTGGAGGAGGAGACCGAGGAGGAGGAGGCGCTGCTGGAGCCGGAGGCCGAACCGGAGCTGGAGCCCATCCCCGAGGTGTCCAGAGACGACAGCGACGTACACTCCCAGAACTGAACAACAGCAGAGCAGAGCGGCAGGTGAGTTTACAGTAGTAGATAGGATTAGGGTTATGGGTTAGGGTTATTGTTAGGATTAGAGTTATTGTTAGGATTAGAGTTATTGTTAGGTTTAGAGTTATTGTTAGGGTAGGGTTATAATTAGGATTAAGGTTATTGTTAGGGTTATTGTTAGGGTTATTGTTAGGATTAGAGTTATTGTTAGGGTAGGGTTATAATTAGGATTAGGGTTATTGTTAGGGTTATTGTTAGGGTTATTGTTAGGATTAGAGTTATTGTTAGGGTAGGGTTATAATTAGGATTAGGGTTATTGTTAGGGTTATTGTTAGGGTTATTGTTAGGATAGGGTTATAATTAGGATTAGGGTTATTGTTAGGGTTATTGTTAGGATAGGGTTATAATTAGGATTAGGGTTATTGTTAGGGTTATTGTTAGGGTTATTGTTAGGGTTATTGTTAGGATAGGGTTATAATTAGGATTAGGGTTATTGTTAGGTTTGGGGTTATTGTTAGGTTTAGGGTTATTGTTAGGGTTATTGTTAGGATAGGGTTATAATTAGGATTAGGGTTATTGTTAGGATGGGGTTATAATTAGGATTAGGGTTATTGTTAGGGTTATTGTTAGGATAGGGTTATAATTAGGATTAAGGTTATTGTTAGGGTTATTGTTAGGATAGGGTTATAATTAGGATTAAGGTTATTGTTAGGTTTAGGGTTATAATTAGGATTAAGGTTATTGTTAGGGTTATTGTTAGGATAGGGTTATAATTAGGATTAGGGTTATTGTTAGGTTTAGGGTTATTGTTAGGGTAGATTATTTAATTATTCATTGATCTGTTTTTTTTGCTGCAAGCACAAGTCCAAAGATATTTAATTTATAATGATATATAGCAGAGAAAAACAGCAAATCCTCACATTAGGGAAGCTGGAAACAGGAAATGTTTTGTACATTTGCTTGATAAATTACTTAAAAGACTAATCAAAACAAGTGTTGTTTTATTTGAACAGACATATTGAGCATTCAGAAGCATATAAAATAATTCTACCTTAAGCTCTTCTCATCATATTTGGTTAAACATGGTAAGTTTGTTTTTAACTGATATCTATAAGCGTCCCTGATTAGATTTTAAAGAGTTAAAAAACTCAGAACTCCTTGTGTTTGCTGACCTCCAGTGGTTTAACAGGTGTGCAGGTGTACTTCAGGACACTGTGACATCACTGTTCAGCATAATTACTTCTAACTCTAACTACAGAGAGGGCAGCAGCAACAACACTGCTTTTCTTCAGTTTTTCAAGTTATTCTTTGTTTTGTTTCATTTTCTTTTAATTAAAATATAAATTAAATTTAAAAAAAAAAAACATTCTGTTACCGTTGAGGTCGTATCTGCTGGCGGAGCTTCTCTCCCCAAAGCAGAGACAGAAAGTTTCACTGAGGGTGTCGACGTCTTGAGAGGGACAAAAAACCAGAAACACCAGGAAGTCACACAGGTGAACGAAGCAACCAGAGAAAGTGGAAAATATGAATTGTTACCCGATTTTAAATCAATCCAATAATAAACAGTCACATAAAAACCAGTAAAATGTTCTTGTATTTCGTATAAAATACCAGAATCTTGGTAGATTTTTGTGGTGACTTCTTTCTTGCATCTTTCCTCCTCACCTTCCTCTCGTGTCCCTCGGGGGAATCGGACAGGAAGCTAGCGTTCACGTCCTCCAGGTCTGAACCGCTGGAGCTGACGGAGGTGACGCTGAGGGCGTCGCCGCTGTCCCCGCCGCCTCCTTGGTACGGTCTGTAGTGGGAGTGGTCGAAGGACTTGGAATGAGAGCCTGGAGCGCCGCTGGAGCCGGCCTCCGTCAGCTGCCGGCTGGAGAAGATGAGAAAATAACAGAAGATCAGAAAGAATAACACAACAGAGAGACAGACAAGTATATATAACATTAGAAATGTGTGTGTTGTTGAGCTCAGTCTGCATTAATTTTGCTGTATGTTATGATTATTAGTGATTATACCGTCTCTGTATCTCGGTTTTGGTCGACGGCGTCACTTACTCGCTCCAGCGTTTCATGATTCCTCCGTTTTTCTTGGCTCTGAGTGTGTTGCTGGCCGACTCCGACAGAGGCTCGATCTCACAGGACAGATTGTAGCTGCAGGAACAGAATGTCAGGACGAAGACGACGTTAATTTAAACTCATCTAACAGTCTTGTTATTCAGAGCCATGCTGTCGTTTCCATCCTGCACCGATATGCCGACAAACTGAGTCATCGCTCTATGATGATGATGATGATGATGATGAAGTGATGGTGTTGATACTGAATGAAAAAGTGAAAGTGACTGACCTCTCGGCCTCGCTGAGCTTCTCCACGCCTGCAAACCACTCTCTGAAGTGGCTGTCCTGAGTGAAACTGTAGTTGTTGGAGGCCAACTGGAGCAGTTTGATCTGAGCGATCACCTCGAACTCCTGCAGGTAGAGAGCAGAGCGGGAAACAGGAAGGAAAAGATATTAGTTGTCAGATTTTGATTCGTCTGATTTGTTTTTGTCTGCTTGAGCTCAGATGTGCTTCCTCTATCTTTCACCTACACATGTTTATGTTCGTGGTTTTATTTCTTGATTAATTGATTAGTTGTTTGGTCCATAAAATGTCAGAAAATGGTGAAAAATATCGATAACTGTTTCCTAAAGTTCAAGATGACGTTATCAAATGTCTTGTTTTGTCCACAACTCAAATATATTCAGTTTACTGTCATAAACGACTAAAGAAACCAGAAAATATTCACATTTGAGAAGCTTAAATAATAATTTAATAGTTGGCAACTAATCAGTTAATTGACTAATCGTTATATACAAGAAAATGAATTTACCTTTCTTCTCTTCTCAAAGTTGATCAGACCACCCTGAAATATGACACAAAAAATAAACATGAGTGACAGTAAAAACATAATAATCTGTCAAAGTAGATGAGAAAAGAAAAAACTTATCACAGTATAAAATCATGCTTCACAGCAGTCTGACCTCAGTGTAGTCCTTCATGGCAGTGTCCATCATCACCAGGTCCGTCAGGAAGGTGCCCAGGTAGGGAATCGTGCCCTGCATCACTCCCTGATCACAGAGGAACAATCAGAGGTTAACATGGAGGCTGGAAAACTGACATTCATAGAGACATTTTTATGTAAAATGCCTCAGACAAAAGCCAGTTACCCAAACAGTAACTGTAAGAGTTTTATCTTAAAAACAACAGGCTGAATTTGCAGCATCTCGTCTGTTTCTCCTCAGATTCGGACAGACTGCAGTGACTTCCGCTGCCACTAGATGGAGCTGTTGGTCTAATATTGATGCTGCAGGAGAGATGCTTAATGATCTCAGTGTTACGAGGCAGCTGCCGGGGGGCTGAATGTGTGTGAATGTTTGGATCACTGATGATGAAAATAACCCCTCTGTGAGGAAAGTTAGTCATCAGAAAGTGTTGTTTGTTTGTTTGTTGGACTGACCAGGTCTCTCTGCTGTTGGTGTCTCCTCTGAGCTCGTTTGGGGTTGATTTCCAAAGTGGCGAACTTGGAAGTGCCCTCCTATAGAATAAAAACAGACAGTCCATCCTCATTAAATACACACAAAAACACAGAAATATACTGCAATTTGTCAAATCTGGTGTAAAAATTCCTCATAATTCACCTGCAGTCCTTCATTAAAACACATAACAACAATAAAAAAAATGTAACAGCATGTTTTTCCATGAGTGTCAGTTTTTAAAACTGGTGCAGCTGCAAAACAGTTTAGACTTTTTTTTAAATACCTCATTTAACTGCAAAAATATGTCACCATGTTTGAATGTGTAACAGGTGTGTCGGTGGGTGTCTCTTCTTCTCTTATTGCGGGTATATTTACCTACATGACCTTTATCAGGTACCAAAACAATACAAAAAAAAATATATCAATAATGCCTAATTTCCTAATATCCAACGTTTTCATAAACAAAAGATCGCACTCACTCTGTTGCTAATTTGACAGTAAATATTAACAGACCGACTCCTAGAAATAAAAGTCACAAAACGTTCTGAAACCACAAAAAATAGTAAAATCAACAGGCAGATGGCAGCGTTGACTTTAACAGCTTATAACTTCCTGATGTGGTGACCCAGCAATGTAGTACAGCACAAAAACTGAGAGACACTAGAAAAGACTGGTCAGAGTTGAAGCAGCAAGGTCAAAACATCATGAATTTCAGTCCCTTTATATGCATCAAAATCCAAAAACACTGTATCCTACATTTCCCATAATGCAACTCAGCAGCTTTTTATTCTTCCTGCCTCATAAACACTCTCATGTTTCAAAAACAGGTTTTCTGTGAGAAACTTCTCCGAGCCAAAGCTGAGATAAACAAGCTGTAAACATCGTCCTGTAAAACTGGTGGAGTCGCCCTTTAATGCATGAATTAAATGGCAGATTTTGCATTAAAAAAAAAACAACTGAAGTCACTGTTTTTCCTAACAGAAAGGATCTGATGTTATTATTGTTTGTGCAGCCAGAGCGTGCAGCTGGCCTCGATGTTCCAGAGTCAGAGGATCAGTGTTCAGGTCTTTTTGGGGTTATTAAGCAACATGGAACTTTTTTTTTTTTTTAAATTCAGCTTACAAGTCTCCCAAAAGCTTCTGGCATCGTTAACTGACCCACACTGAACCTGCTCTTTTAACATGTCGCTGTGTTTACATATTTTTTCATTTCCTGAGTACTTTTTTGGCCCTAAACCAACACAAAAAGTCTCTAAAAGTCTTTCGGGAATGACTGTAATTACAGAGCGTGACCCTCTTTTCCTTCGACACAGTTCTCGCTGCGAGTCTGAGAAAATGTGAGAGAAAAATCCACCTCTGAGCGTTCCCAGTCACATTCCTCGGTGATGTAACGCTGAGAGGCCTCCCGCAGCCCCTCGTGTAACCCGAGCTGACTGAGCTGAGTGACGGCGGCCTGGCCTGAGCAGATAGAGCGGAGAGAGAGAGAGAGAGAGAGAGAGAGAGAGAGAGGAGACGCCCCGAGGTGCTCTTTTACACACGAATCGGGTCAGAGCTGTTATCTACACCTGCCAAAGAAGGTTTCCTCCCTTTGACGTCAGCAGGGATTCCCTCGGAGGAAGCGTTACATCAGTAAACGTCTCAGGTTTATAAAAAGGTTGTAGAGACGAGATCAGAGATGTGTTTACTTACAGATCTGTACACATCTGAACTGTTTTATGACTGATTTATACCTTATAAGGCTTCTTTAAACTATACAGCTGGTGATATTCTTTAAACCAATGATCTGATCCAACTAACAAGCCTGATATATCTTATTCCTCTGTGCCGTAGAGCTTCGTTTTTGTCCAAAAGCTATTAAAAAAGCTGGCATGTTCCTTCATTAACATGAACACACACTGCGATTTATTTTGACTTAATCCCCCCTCCATACACACACACACACACACACACCGTCCGGCTGCCAGAAATACACACAAGAGCACTAAATGTAGATTCATCCACTGCTGAAAGTAGTCCCCAATAAATGCATGTTTGTAAGTTCCACATTTTGCACGTGTGACTGACTTATAAACAAGTTAATGTGGGTTTGAATCGAGTTTTCATGTTCAAGACTATTTTTACTTCATCTGAACAGCATCTTCCTACAGGTTAGTGGAGTTAAAAGTGCTTTACAGATGACGACGCAAATGTAAACAGTAGAACAATTTGAGACTAATGCACACTGGAAATAAAAATGAGTAAAATGTAATAATAACACCGATGAAATAGATTCAAAAATACAAAAAAACTACATAAAATAGATCAAATTGATCCTTTTTCAGTGTTAATATTTAGCTTATTATGACAACAGCAGTATATGTAGCACGTAAATCTGTCGTCTCATTTCCTGTACAGTCACTGTCATCTCCTGCTGATCTCGTCCCGAGTGCGTCACTACGTGCTGCAAAACACTCAGCGGGTGTCGACACCTTTCTGCGTTTACCTCCGTAAATCACGTTAACGATGACAGCGACCTGTCAGCTGTGCACGGAGCCCACCCGGGTCGTCACGGGTGATACATGGATGCTGTGATCCAAACCGTCACCGTGGTAACAAGGTGTTTCTGCCATGCAGGATGTTCCTCTGCAGCTGTACTGAGTCAGATGTGAGGAAGTCCAGCGGTGGGACGGGTACATCCTGCTGCCCCTGCTGCTCCACGGCCACGCGTAGCCGTTATATAACTCATGTAGATTGATTAATTGGTTTGTTTGATAAATAAGGACGGATTAGAGTCAAATATCACTCCTCAACAGACATGAAGATGTTTCAGGGAGAAACTACATCTTTTTTCTGGCACTCCTCTATCTTATTATCTGATAATTTAAGGTACACTTTGATATATTGTTATGTCTACTGTAAGGCTGTTAAAGCTCTGGAGCCCGTTAGCCTCGTTCATAACGTGCAGATTTACACATCGCTGGTTGCATCACACAAACCAGTTGTTACGTAGAGATGAGTTGTGACTAAATATTTCCAGCTGCTAACTGCAGGTCCAACTGTTGCTCGAGCTTCTTGAATGAATCAACTGACAAAGCAGATTTCTAACATGCAAGATGAGACAACATGAGATCATTTCCACCTTTGACACATTTAACTAACCTGTAGGACACTGACTGACTGTCTGAAATTTACAGTTTTCAGTGAAATGAGGTGTTTGCAATCTGTGTGTAAGCAGTGCTCACTCTAAGAACTACAGTAACTCGATAGTACAATAAAGATATCACAATATCTATATAATATTAGTTATTATTATAATATAAGATTCAGTGTCTTTGTGTTGTTTCATGGCCTTTGTTATCATGATTGTGCAGCACTTTGATCAACTGTTGTTGTTTTTAAATGTGCTTTATAAATAAATTTGATTTGATTTGATTTGATTTGTGAGTAAAACTGGTTTGACCTCATTTTCAACAAGCTTCAACATGTGATTTCTATTTTTGTATTTGAGGACTTGTTGTCTGCTTGTTTGGGGGTCGATCGTTTCAGTGTGACCCACCTTCACCAGCAGCTCTCGGCTGAGAGAGTAGTTGTTGTCGTCTGAGAAGATCTCGGACAGCTCGCGGAAGGTGCGGAAACTCTCCCTGCGGACCGACGCAGAGGTCGGTGAGGAAAGAAAGAAAGAAAACGGAAACCCGCCGCTGTTAGTTACAGGCTGACTTTCGTATCGTCAGCGCTACGTGGATTTCATCGGAGTTTTTAAAAAAAACCTACCGTGACACTTCCTCCCAGGTCCTCTTCAGGCGGTGGATGGCGTTGCACTGCAGGGCGGAGAGGATGGCTCGCAGCGAGGAGAAGTTCTTCAGGATCCGACACTCCTGAACACAACAGGAACAACGATCCAGTCAGAGAAAGAGACAAACTGACATCAATTCATTTCTAAGTGCAAATAAACCAAACGGCGGTTGCTCACCCGGGCCACGTCTATCCATCTCTCCAGCAGCCGGGCTCTCTGGTTGGGCTTCAGCGTCGGGTTGCTCAGGCAGGTGGTGATGACACAGTTGGTGACAGAGTTGAACTGGGCCACAGTGGCTCTGATAGTGGGAGCCAGGTGCTCTTTCCCCTTCTTGTCTCGCTGAGACCAAATCCCCCCCAGGCAGTGGTAGGGCACCACCTTCTTAAACAGATCCTGGACGGAAATAGAGACAGATAAATACTTTATTAATCCTGAGAGAAACTCACGTGTCGATGCGGCAGCGTACAGAGGAAATCACGCCGAGAATAAAAGTTAAACTGAGAGAAAATAGTGTTTTTATCAGCTGGGAATTCACATTAGAGGTGTAATGATATGAGACATGCTAACATACAAGTACATTTTCACTGTAATGGATAAAAACATACAGTATAAAAGTCAAATAGGACTGAAATAGGACAATAGTGGCAACAATAAGATGTTCAAATATACACAAATATATCCGGTGTATGCCAGTAAAACTGACATTAACAGATAATCATATAAATGCTTTCTATAAAGCAGCATCATAAATGTCCAGTAGTGTTTGGAGCGAGTGTGGATGAGATGTGAATAATGTATTTCAAGGCGTGTTTTGAGTGATTTAGACCGTGTGATCATGTTGTTTCAATCTGGAACAAGTTTTTAAAGAGAGAGACTCCACCGATGTCACACACACACACACATATAAAAGGTCAGTTTACTGGTCATTAGGAGAATTACTCAGCCTGTGAAAGCAGCTGCTGTGATGAAATAATTAAATAAAGACGTGTGATGTCTGCTGTGGCTCTCTGGAAGGTGACATCAGCAGGTGGTTATTTCTGCTTCGGGATTAGAGCCAATAACTTTTCATCTACTAACGGCAAGAGTTTACTGTCAGTTTACTATCATAGAGGACTGAAGAAACCAGAAATATTCACATTTAAGAAGCTGGAGACAGAGAATTTTTGCATTTTTTCTTAAAAAAATGACTCAAAACAATTCATTGATTATCAAAATAGTAAATAGTCTTATCGTTGAAGCTCTAGATTACAAAAAGATGTGCAAATTTGGCTGAGAAATGATGGGATGTGTGAAAGTGTGTCCAGGTACATAGTCATGCAGATTCTCTAAGAGTTTGGATAAAAATATACAGTATATAAGTCTAAACAAACTGGAACGGGTCATACTGGTGATGATGTGTATGCAAGTAAAACAGAAATTAACAGATTTAGAGACATTAATGATTAACAGATAAATGCCAGAAAGTTGTATAAATGATCTATAAAATGTGTTTAGAGAGAGTGTGATGTTCTGTGGTGAAGAGAAATGTGGATAATTAATTAAAAACAGAATGAATACAGTGTTTAAATATAGTTTTAAGTGAGTTGAGTTGAGACTAAGTGGTTTTTAAGAAAAGGTAACTACGCCAGTTTCACACATAAAAGTCAGTTTGCTGGTCGTTTAAAGTCCTCTAACTTTATAGATATGTAATATTAAAACAATGAAGCACCTCTTTAAAAGCCTTCATTGATGGTGGATTTAAAAATCATTCATTTGGTCACTTTGTGCATTAAAAATGTGGTTTAAAAGGCTGTTTGGGAATCTGACTCTGACTCTAGTCCCAGCTGAAACTGCATCATGAAAAGAAGTAACTTTGATAAAATAAAGAAAGAAAGAAAAGGTTCTTGTGATTTGCAAACTTTTCATTGGATACTTGTAAACTTTTAGACGTCTGTGAGATTTAATGTTAAGAAAACTGTTGCTTTAAAACTTGATATCATCAGTTTATTGTTCCAATATTATTATCATCAACCCGTCCCTCCTATTATTATATAACCTGAACGCCAGACTGACTGTCTGTCTGGCTCAAAAGAGACACAATGTGGTGTCGAGGGAAGTCGAGGGAAACATCCTCACCGCGTCCATGAGCGTGAACTGCTCCGCCACCATGATGGGGTCAAACGACAGGAAACTAAAAGCAGGAAGCTCGTCCTCAAAGCCGCTCTCTTCCTGCGTAGCAAAAGGGCAGCCGATGTGTTCCCCTGGAGATATTTTAAAAAAAAACACACACAAAAACATCTTATTTACAACACAGCATCAACCTGAGCTCAACCTATAACACGGTTCCTGCACTTCTTCCGTTTCAATATCTCATCTTGTTTCCGACCTTTTCACTTCCTCCCCCCCCCCGCCAGATTGTGTGTTGATGGTGACTGTCAACTACTTCTTATCACTCGCACGACCAAACTGTTCTTTACAACATGTGAGCTGACGTTGTGTCTACAGCTGAAGTGCAGTCGTCCACGTGTGAGGACAAACTGTTCAAACTCGCCAAAATAAAAAGATTTTAATCAAACTCTCAACATGAAAAACACATCTGGCAGTCCCTGCCCTGTTGTCCCTCTCCTGTCCTGTCCTTCATACCATCAGGATCAGGCTCACACTGCTGTCGGCGGTGGAAGTGGGCCAGCAGGTTACGGGCGCGGCGCTCCAGGTCCGAGCCGGGGAAGTGCAGGCGAAGGTAGGACATGAGCTGGTGCAGACAGTCGTAGTTCGGTGGAGTCCAGAAGTCTTCGGAGTACTGGTCCAACCACGCGCCCAGGATGGACGAAACAGTGCTGCGACACGACAGAGAAACGACGTTTAAAAGACAGAAATTAAAGAAATAATAATATAAAACTTAATATGAACATGTTGGTGTTGCAGAGAATGTAAATACTAAAGGAATGTTCTGATTTAGAGCTGCTTTACTTGTTAAAAACAATTTAAAATGCATCATTTTTATTCATTTTTTCAATTATTTATTTAAACTGGTAGTCTCATTGGGATCAGGATCCTTTTTTCAAAAGACCTGACCTGACCTGACATTGTAAGTTCTGTATTTATATGTGACCAGCGAGCAGAAGTGGAGCCTTACAGATAAATAACATACGACGCTGCTACCGTCTGTTTGGTAAGTTGTGTTCAAACTGTGCACAAAATGAATTTTAGAGGTGGTGTGAATGCGTAGAAAGCCAACGCAAGTGGATGAGAAATGATGTGTCTGCATAAGCTGACGATCACATTTTAAGTGAATGAAAACACTTGTGGAGGAAAACAAACTGGAGTTACTGGTATGTTTTGAGACCAGTACAGATAGACTCCACACACACGGTAACATACAGGGAATGTCTGCACAGTCTGTACGTTGGCTGTTTGGAGTGAATTAAACAGCGAATAATGAAGAATATGAAGCTCTGTGTCCAGTTAGAACAAAACTTCAGCAATGCTAACAAGCTACTTCCGAGCTACTGTTAGCATCTAGTTTTAGCTCTCGGTGTCGTTGTGCTAAAGATGAATATTAAAAGAGAAAAACAAAATGAAACAAGTGATTTTAAATGAAGGTACAACAAAATATCAAATTGTTGCTTTTGCATTCATTGTAACAATGTTTTACAGCCATTTCTCCTGAATCCAGAAATATCTTATTTTAGCATTAAGCTAAAGCTCACTGTGCTTATTTGCATTAAGGAAGAAGGTATTTTAAAAACTTAACTGAAAATGCTAAAACTGTGATGTTGAGATTGAAACTAGTTGTGTCTTGGTTTCAAGGGGGATTTCCAACAATGTTAATAACACAACAGCTACTTATAACCCTTAATTTAAATGAGGTGAATGCTAACATTGCTAGCATGGCAGCTGCTCAAAATGCTAACATTGCTAGTATGGCAGCTGCTCTCTGTGTTTTAACAAGCTGCTGAAAAGAACAGAAACATTTTAAAGAAGCACACTAATCTGAAGGTGAACGCTAGCAATGCTTAAGGGCTGTTTTAGTGAAACTGAAGCTAAAAAGGGCAATAACAGCTCCAGTGTTTTCTTTGTCTGTGATATATTACAGTTTTATCAGTTCATGACCCTCCTCCCATCTGACAGGTGTCCAGCAAAGAAAAATAACCGGCTGAAAAACTCTGCTGATATCCTTTAAACCTGGAGGAGGAGTGGGATGAAGCTCAGTGATTAATGTTGGCAGCTCGACACCGCAGGCTTACTTTCTCAGCTCTGTGCAGTCGTCCTGGGAGACTCTGTGTGCTGTAGCTGCAGGCACGTTTTGGAGCTTGGCATACCTACGACAGAAAATACAACATTCAAATTTTGATATACAGAAAAAAAATTCTGAACATTTCATGCACTGAACCTGAAATAAAGAGAAGCTCCATGTGCACAGCGTGTAAAAACACACCTAGTGTGCTTTTTAAAAGGTTCAACTTTCTCTAAATAACAGATATTTCTTGTGGGAAGGACAAACCTCATGTTTATTCTTTGTTGCATGCAGAAAAACTTTTGTAAATGCTGCAGTTAACATTTGGGAAATGTCACGAAAAAAAAATTAGTTTGACATTTTCCACAGTACAAAACAGGTATAAACAAAATATAGAAATAATGGAATTATGAAACTTAAGTGTATATATGGAAATAAAAAAATATAATCTAATAATATAATACAATAACTATAAAGGAAAAAAAAGAAACAGAAAACAAAAAAGGAAGTTTAATGGTTGAAAAAACATTTTAAACATGGTTTAAAAATGCATGTCACCTGTTCAGGTATGAAATTAATCTGTTCTTACATCATTATATATGATGTCTTCAACAGACAGCTTTAAATTGCGATTATATTGTAAAAAAATTCATTCATAAAATATGACCAAAAATGTGCAATAAAATTATAATTATAACAGAGATGTGAGAGTCACCAGGATGTTCACTGTTAACAGTTGACTCAGTCGTTACAAACGTCATTACAAGCAATCAACAAAAGTTTGTTTGACGCATTTCTGCCAATTAAGACCAAAATAGAAACTACATTTCCGGCTATTCAAAAATCCTGTTAGGTGTTACGTGTTGAGGAATAAGGAGTAAACGATTGAAGAAACGATGCCTGAGGAACCATGAAGTCATCGTTCAGGATGATGTTAAGTTTTTCTGTTAACTTTCTATACTTGCTACTAAACTGTGTGCAGCTACGTGGCAATGTTACCTTGATCTCATCTATGCAATGAATTATTTGAAAGCCAAAGCAGCTAAAAAAACAGTTGGTTTAAAACTTTGTTGCTTCTGACAAGAATAAAAAAACAATGACAATCATTTAAAGACCCAACAGCCACAGTATTCAGGGTGTAAAGCTCCTGTCTAGCTCGTTATGAATGACTGCAGTCTGGAGCTGTGAGCAGGTCAACCTAAAGACTGATTTTAAAGATTTTTTTTGCCCCCGAGAGATAAAAATATCCAGTACCGACTGACAGGAAGCCAGAATGAGAGACCAACACTGTCACTCCTAAAGTCATTCTGCTAACGTGGCTAAAAAATTAAACAAAACCCTGAAAAAATACACATCATTCTCTCCCTCTCATCATCTTACGACCCACAGGTCTCAGATCAGCGTACCTGTTGAGCAGGAGATCCAGCACCTGCTTGGTGGTGGCGAAGGAGCGGTAGGTGCAGAGGAAGATGGTGACGTAGGTGGAGTCTTTTCCCCTGAACGCCGACACCATGTACTCCACCAGCCTCTCCAGCGTGCCGGCCTTGATGGTCCGCACCTTGCAGGTCTCGTAGAGGCTCAGGGCCGAGTCCGTCTCCACGCCCAGCCATCGCTGCCCCTTACTGGCCGACTGATGGAGCTGCACCTTCCTCAGCGTGATGGTGAAGATGGCGTCCTCCTCGGCCTCCTCGCCGATCTCCTGCGTCGAGCTCTACGAGACAAAGGAGGCGGGAAATTTTAACTCCGGTTGCTGTCTTACTCTTACATTTCTGCAACAAGCTCTTTTTTTTCTCCCCACAGTAGTGGATTCCTCATGTAGGAACACGCTCTTTTAATATCTGCTTTGAGCAGATTAGAGGGAGTTACAGACGGAGAAAAGATGCCATCGTTACCGTGCGGGACTTAAAAATGTCCAACATCTAATTTTACGTTGAAACCCTTTAATTATGACCATCTGTGTGACCTGGCGCTCTTCTCTTCAACTCTCTGAGTCATACTTTGTGAATCATGTGCGTGGCCGTTCACAAACAAACAATAGCTTGTTACTAAACAGAGCTTACTGGATAACTGGCACTACAATACAAGCTGCAGCTTGTATATAGCCAACAGGGAATTAACACAAGCCGCTTGTTGCATGAATGAGGGCTCTGTAGGCCGTTTGCATGTCAACATTTTGTTGTTGTTTTCTGCTAAACATCAAAAACAAAGATGCAACAGACCGCAACAAAAAAAAAAGACCGCCAGTGATGATGACGGTGATGTTTTCATTCATTATCTCAGCCGTCAGCAAGAGTCACACTGTAGTCACGATGCAGATACTCGCCGTTACACAACAGATACTAATCGACGTGTTACAAAACTAAAAGTGGTTCGCAGGATAAACTGTCAGAGTAACTTCTTACAGCTTTAAGAGCAAAACCGGATCTTTCCTGATCAAAGACAGAAGCCGCCTTTAATAAAAAAAAGTGCAGCTTCAACAACTGTAACATCTGTACGAGCACTACTGATGTGTATAAACAGAGTAAAGGAGCATTTAAAGGTGACGATTAGTCAATTAATTAATTACTCAATCACCAGTGGAAAGTACCTAGATTGTTGTTTAGGTATTTATAGTTATTTCCTCATGTATTTATTAACACATAGTTTTATTGTTTGCCTTTGACAGTCTGTAGTTCTTCTTTCTTTCATATCAACTGTGTGTTTTGTCTGTTAGTCGAACACAACAAGTGGTCACTATTGAACTTCCATACAATGTGTCACATTGATATATCATTTGTATCAATACTCTTATATTGATTTTAACATCCTCGGTCTGTATCACACAATGTTTCTTGGTGTCAGTATTAATATGAAGTCATAAAAAGATGCTGACGAACTTGAAACTGTTAATTTTTTTTAATTTCCTTTGAGAGAAATGTGTAGTTTTGAGCCTCATAAATAAAACTGACTTGACTTAAATTATTGAAACGATACATTTCTAAACTGTTTTGAGAAAAAAAAACATCCCAAGCTTCTCAAATGTGAATAGTTTCCTGTTTATTTAGTTTTCTATGACTGCAGCTTTATACACTATATCAATAAAATAAATCAATTCCCTTTGTTGTTGAAGAAAAACCTCCAATAAACTTCCAATATTTCCAAAAACAGAGAGATGGTTCACGTCCACGATAACACGGTTTATCACATGTGCTTCCAATCCCGCTGCTGAAAAATAAACCTCGAGTGGTCTGTTGAACATTTTTTGAACCTCAATAGCGAGGGCTACGGCGGCGTGAAGCGCTAAGTGGAGGCCTGGATGGAGGAATGGCATGTAATCTGGCATGCCACAGTCATCTGTCACGGCCCCTGTTGTGTATCCAGGGAGCATTAGTCATCACAGTCCATTTCCAAGGCTCAGTGTGTTTGCTTCCCCCCCCCCCCCTCCACCCCCCCTCCACCCCCCCACCACCATCCCTCCACTGCTTCACTGCCTGCTTTTTTGGTCAGGATCTGTTTCGGTTACATCTAAGTCAAGGCTGAGTTCCCTCTGTTGTGTCTCTGTCGCCGTGGAAACAGGCTCAAATAAGGATGGCTGTGAATTTGGAAAAGCGGAGCAATGAGTGACACAGTATCTTTGAACATTACAACTGCTCGCTGTTTTTGGACATTAAAGACGTTAAATGTGAGAGTTTTTAGGGCTGCAAATAACCGTTACTTTCATTATGAATCTGCAGGTTATTTGTTTTGATTAACTGATTAATTGTTTTATCTATAAAATCATCATCATGTTTGACAAAGAAACACATTAAATCATCACATTTTAGAAGCTGAAACCAGCTAACTTTGGGCATTTTTGGCTTAAAATTTGACTGAAATGAATATCCGATTATCAAAATAGCCGCCCATTAACCGACTAATCGTTGCAGCTCTGAAGAATTTAAACCTTTTGTTAGTGTGACTAACTTCTAATCTCAACATCAACAAAAAAAAAACCCTTGACACATGGGAGTATGAGCAGGAAATGGATGCCAAAAAAAAAAAAAAAAAGAGAGAAAAACAAAATGAAGTCTGGTGGATTGATGCTCAAACAATACGTCTTCTTACACACCACAGAAGAAGACAGAAGGAAGTCCAACATGCTGACTAAAGGTAAACTAACTGACTGTAACCAGGTTACAAAAACTCAATAAACTAGTCATGTGTTTGCTGATTAGATAAAAAACTATAAAAGTAAGACTGTAAGATTAAACAGAACCTGAACCTCAGTGACCCCGGGAGGGAGGGTGTATGTGACAGATAAATGTGCAGAAGAAGAAGAAGAAGAAGAGGAGACAAACCCCTGGACTGTTGTAAATCCTGTACTGGTATAATGGCCGAGCCACAGCTGCAGCTGAGAGGCCTTGACAGCAGGAGAGGTGCTTATCAGCTAAACCACAGAGGCCAAAACCGCCACTGCTGCTGCTGCTCCTATCACTTCAAACCCTGACAAAAAAAAAAAAAAAAAGAGGCAGCGCTCAAGGGCAGCGCCTCGCTCCATCCGCCGAGTCGATTCCCGACATAAACGCTCCCATTCATCCGTGTTCCGGCGAGGACGAGCGTTGCCATGATAACCGGACTCTTCCTACTGCTTGAACACTGCTGAGAAACACTGAACTGATCGATAGTTTTCAGCGTCCAGAGGGCTGAAACTAACACCAACTAAGATTTGTTCACTTTTGCATGAAAGAATGAAAGTTAAAACATTGAAATCTCCAAAATCAGAAAGTTGGAACAAGCGGAAACATGTAAAGACATAAAAGTAAAGTGTGTTTGTTGTTCTCTTCAGTCTTAAAAGCTGAATCTCGTGATGAGAGACTCTTCTTCTCTTCTCACAGTCTTGTTTTGGAGCGACACTTGTTTTTGCATAAATTCCTCAAGTGAATAAGATGAAAACCTCTGTGACCACTTTGCTCAAATAGCTTGAAAAATGCGGAAAAGAAGCTTTTACAATTCAATCAGTCACAGCGTCTTGAAAAAAAACTGGATCTCATTCCAAGTAAAGTCGATAAGAACGTCTGTGGAAATATTATGATGGAAATCCCTCCCAAACATCAGCAGGAAGCATCTTTCTTTAATCTTTTTTTAATTTTAGGTTTGTATCACTCGTTCCTTCAGCCTGACTCAGACGCTTAGTCAACCGGATCGGCGCCACAGACAGGAAGTGACTATCGGAGATGGTGAAATTTTTGGGAGTACAGGAGATGTTTCAGCAAGTTTATTGATAAAAAACAATCTCAGTTGTCGACACCTGAGTCAGTTTTATATTCGCCGGTGAAGACTGTGACATTAAAAGCTTTTAGAATTAAGTACATTTACTCAACTGAGCTTAAGTACAATTTTTAGGTATTTGCACTTAAGTTTTTCATTTTTATCTTCCTGTTTAACCTGTTTTATCTTGTTTTTTATCTTCATTTTACTCTTATTTATATAATTTTACATGTTTTTACACATAGTTTCTTCTCTCAAAGCCTTTTATATTTTATGGTGTTGAAAGAAGCAAAACTAATAAAGTTATAGATAAAGATACTTTGCAGATACCATTAAAATAGTTTAAAACAGCTCCATCCCAACCTGCTACTAAATTAAAATACTGCTCACACATTACTGCATCAATAATAATAATAATAATAATAATAATAATAATAATAATAATAATAATAATAAAGCTGTAACAACTAAATGATTAGCCAATCAACAGAAAATTTATCAGCAAATATTTTGATGATTTCATTGATCGGTTACGACATTTTTCCAGCTTCTCCATTGTGAGTTTTTCTTTGTTTTACATCATTATAAACTGAATATTTTGGGGTTTTTTGGATCGTTAGTCGGATACAACGAGACATTTGATGACATCACTCTGGGCTTTTGGACACTGTGATGGAAATTTTTCACTATTTTCTCACATTTTAAGGAGCAAACGATCGATTAATTGAGGAAATAATGAGCAGACTAATCAATGATGACAATAATCATTAGTTGCAGCTTTAAATAATAACAACAACTCATTAATATAAATCTTAATATGTTAGTTTGGGATGATGAGCACTTTTACATTTGATTCTTTAAGTGTATTTTGCAGATGATACTTTTACTCGTAATGAAGTATTATTGTATTTAATAATTGGTACTTTTACTCATTTAAAGGGTTGAAACCAGTGGTAGAAAGCTGAGAAAAAGCTTTTAAGTGGCTCTTGATTTGAGTTCAGACGTCTTTATTTATGACTTTATCGTCTTTTTTACGTTTCCTGCATGAAGAACCGGTTGACCTAGAACATCCAGACACTAAAAAACATTTAAAAAAAACAAAAGACACTAGATGACTTTTTATTTATGGAAAATTTGTTTAACTCCTGATATAAAGAGTCTATGTAACTAAACAAACTGCGTCATACTGGCCTGGCTGCTCTCAAGACAGAAATTTGGTCTAAATCTAATTACAACATATAACAACAGAGTGGAAACTGGGTCAGAAAGTATTTAGAGTAAAAATATAAATGTTTTATCCAGACATGTCAGATGGGCGGTGGTTTAAACATCAGAAAAGTGCATCGTAATTGTCTAAACATCTGTTTTATGACGCCTCCATTGAATAAAACTAATTCTAAATGTCTGTTTCTATTCTATTTTAATCTGAGTTAAGTCTTATAGTGGTATTATGTCCTTTTAATTTATCTCATGAAATTAATATTCAGCTTTTAAGTGTTTCTTGGCTCCTATTAAGAAGAATTAAGAAAATTGGAAAACTGCGGCAGGATCCACAGAAATGTCTGGCATCCAGAATCCGAACCTCCTCCTCCTCACTCCGTCCAACACTTATCAGATCCTCGTTCACCTACACAATCCCGACCATGAATGACCATGAATGTATATGTGGGCTGGAGGAATGTGAGGCGCATAAAAGTGTCAGCGAAGAGTGATGAGGCAGAGAAAAGGAAATAACTTCCCAGAGAGAGAGAGAGAGACAGGGGGAGAAAAAAGGGAAAAAACAAGTCGCATGAGGTTCAACAGAGACGAGTTTGTTTTACTGTCGGATTAACAATATTCAATATTTGTTCACATTAATGAACAGCTGGTCTGTGTGGTTTTACATCTAACACTAAAGCACTTTAAGGTGTAATTGGCTTGATAATTATAATTTGTACTCACTCAAGTAAAATGTAACACTAACGATGTAAAAGTGTCTTTGATTATTCTGACTGTTCCATACGTATCATTGCTATTTTTGTTTTTTTTCAGAGTTTAGGTGTTAAAAGATATTCATATTTATTACAACTTGTGTCTTATTTTCATTGTTTTGGTCATGAATTCAATTAGAACTGTAACAATTAATAGATTAGAAAAATAATCAACTGTTTTGATAATTGATTCATCATTTTTTTAAGCAAAAGTAGCAAAAAAATGTCAAAACTTCTCAAGTTTCAGGTCCTAAAATGAGAAATACACTGCTTTTCTTTGTCATCATTGTAAACTGAACATCTGTAGGTTTTAGACTGTTGGCCGAACACAACAGACATTGTTGTGATGTCTGTAAAATGTAAAAAAAAGTGAAACGATCAGGTTAATGGATAATGTAAATAATCGTTAGTTGCAGCCTTAGTTTCAATCAGTAGTTAATATCTGAAATATGATGACATCACTTAAAGGTTCAAGAAACTTGAGCAGTCAGACAATCATACATGTTGTTGTCCAGACGATCCAAACCGCTGGACGTTAAACTGCAAGTGAACAAATCTAAAATCTCTTTCATCATCTCTAATTGCAAAAGAAAACTGAGTACAGTCAGGAGGTCAAAGGTGAAGCAGAGAGCGAGTCTATAAACTGTGATGAATGTTTAAAACAGACAGTTTAAGTGACGTCACAGTGTCTCCACATGTCAAGAGTTGAACTTGATGACCGGAACGTTATTATTACAGATAGGACTGATGGCAAAATCTACAAAAATAAGACGCTAGAGTTGTAATAAACTGGTTTTATCCTTCAGGGGAATTAAAGGAGCGAGACAGAGATGTCAACACCTCACAAACCTCCAGCCTCACTGTCACAGTGTTGACAACAGTGACTGACCTTCATCGGTTCAGAAACACATCTTGTTATCTCACATAACAAGCCTCCCATCTCTATATCTGATAAGTCTTTCTAAACACAGACACATGGCAAACAAACACACACACACACACACACACACACACACACATAGACAAAGGTAAACCTTGATTTCCAGCCAAATCCCCTCAAGGCTACAGCGTTCAGGGAGTGTGTTTGGACGCTTGTCAGCAGAAAGCACACCTGCTTCAACAACGAAGCTTCCTAAATGAACCTTAGAAAGCCCCTCAAAGGCGACTTCTAAATGTGGATCAGCAGGGGAAACTCCCAGTGGAAAGAGAAAACCTGCTCCCAAAACAGTCAACAGCTACAACAAAAGCCAACAATAGCATGCGTCCATTACAACCCCCGTAGCACAAGCCAGTGACTTCCCCTCGTTAACAATGAGCGCTGAAAGCCGGTGAGATCATTTGGATATAGGGCAAAAGACAGAGGAGGAGAGAGGAGGGTGTAACTCAGTGTTCAGAAGTTCAGAAAACTCTCCGGTGGTCTAAATATCGAGGCAGGGAGGCCTCGGCGAGCAGCAAAACGTCACTTTGTGTCCCGCTGCACCTCGCCGTGGGAGATATCAATTACAAACCATTAAAGCCAGAATGTCAAACGCCTCCTTTTCACACTGATTTACTGAAACTTTTACTTCTACAAGGAGAAACTCACTGACAGAAAGCTCTGGTTTGTAGGAATATAGAATTAAGTGATAAAACACACATTAGCATCTGTGTGAGGCCCTGAGACTTTGAGCTAAATGCTAACATGCTGGTTTTAAGCAAGTATACTGTACTATTCACCATGTTAAATATCTTAGTTTAGCATGCTGGTATGCTAACAGTTGCGACTTAGCATTAAACACAAAGTGCAGCTGAGACTGATGGGAATGTCATTCATTTTGCAGGTCTTTGGTCATAAACCATGCATGGATAAAATGGTAAATGGACGGCGTTTATAAAGCGCCTTTCTGGTATTCTGACCACTCAAAGTGCTTTTACACTACGAGTCACATTCACCCGTTAACACACACACACATGCTGTGTCTCAAATCGCTTCACTTCTGTACTTACACTTAACATTTTGAGAGCATAAGTGCGTTCACACTGAGATGTATGGAAAAATGCACTGTGAGAACCCGGATGGTGCACTCAAAACGGTCAAAAAGTTGAGTGTGGAACTATGGACACTTCTCGCTCTCAGTGGTCGCCATCTTGGCTACGTAACAGAAGGGGAGAGACCACTTTTCAAACTGGAAATGGCGGTCGAGGACGTTGTAACTACGGTGAACATCACCGCATTATACAAATGTAAGTTATACATGTGTTTTTTAGCACTAAGCACCACTAAACTGTTGTCTGATATAAGCCTTCAGTATGTTTTTTGGGTTAATTTAGCAGTCTGTAATGATTTGGTAGCGCGATAACACGAATGCTAACGCTAGCTAATGCTAATTTGCGATCATAATTTCCGGTAAGTGCACAACAGCCGTGTTTGATTTGAGACAACACTACCCTGTAGAAATTTGCGCACTACGGCAGTAAGTACATAGTGTACACAGTGTACTACATGAAAGTGTGCTAACAGAAGTATGTGATTTGAGACACAGCTACATTCACACACCGACGGCCTTCAGGAGCAATTTGGGATTCAGTATCTTGCTAAAGGACACTTGGAGGAGCCGGGAATTGAACCACAGAGCTTGTGATTGGTGGACGACCCGCTCTATCTCCTGAGTGACAACCGCCCCGAAAAAGACCAATAAATGACAATGACTGAAAGACAAATAAACAACGACAAAGGATGAAGATGTCAAGGAAAACAGTCGCTTTTTGCTAGAGCTGCAACGATTAGTTGATTAACAGATCAACAGAAAGTCAACAATCTTGATGATTGAATAAAAATTTGCTGGTTGCAGCTTCTCAAATATGAGAATTTGAAGCTTTTCTGCGTCATAAATGACAGTAAACTGAATATCTTTTAGATTTTGGACTGTTGATCAGATAAAACAAGACATTTGAGAAATTATAATGGTAATTTTTCACTCATTCACTAATCAATTAAGCAAGAAAATAAATAATAGTTGGTTGCAGCCTTACAATTAGCCGGTGATCATTTTTTTCAATGACTGAGACAAATAAGGATACCAAGTCCTAATATTCTGAAGGTTATTTCATTTGTAAAGTAGAAAACTACAGTAAAAAACTAGTGTTTGTAAACTAACAGCTGATTTCTCTGTACAGGAAGTATCTCAAGAAAACTGCACTGAGTAGTTTTGATGCTTCAGAAAGCTGATAAGATACTATAACGTTGAGTCAAAGATTACTAAATGAAAAGGAGGCAGTGTTTATAGTTTTGTAAAAGAATGCAGTGATAAGGTGTTTTGCTATCACCAGTAATGATACAAATGTCTAGTTTTGATTCTAATCAACAAACTTTCTCTTTTCCTTTTCCTCTTTAAAGGGGACACATTTTGCTTTTTGTGATTTCGTATGTAAAAATGCTCCCTGTGAGTCAAAAGTCAGGGCTTCAACCTGCTCTCAAACACTTTGTTCGCACATGCCCATAAACGGCCATCTTTCTCTGCAGCCTCGGTTACTAAGGTCTTTGCTAAAGTTTTTCCATGTGTTGTTCGCGTTGTCCCGTCTCATATTTCAGATCTTGATTTTGGCTCCGAACATGTACGGATCTATTTGAGAAGTTGACATTTCGAGTAAAGAACGAGAGTAAAGTAGTGAAATCCTGCTACTGTAGATGTTTGTTTTTAGTACCTGCTTCTGGGCTCATCTTTAAAATGTTCTGGATCATTTCTTCATCCATCACCAAGAGTCTATTTTTTTTTTTTTTGCATTTGTTTGTGTGTCTTCCAGCAAAAAGTTGACATTAACATGAAGAGATTTTTTTCTGTGAAATGAAGCTGACAGATCGGCTGCAGGCCAAAGAACAGCTGATTAGATTTTGGAAGATGACCTCAAACTACATTTCCTGCCATCAGATGATTGGTTTTGGTTGTTGTTTTTTTTTTTTTATGTAGCTGTAACTTCTGATTTATTCCATATCTTGCGGGTGTGTTTCCAACGTCAAAGAAATCGATGTAAATTCAAAGTGACTTCTTTTCTCAACCACACAATTTATTATATTTCCTCTTTTTTTCCCCACTTTTTCTATCATTAACACATAAGAAGAAAAACTAAACCTTGATTTTTACCCTTGACAAAGATCCCTCCTGCCTGAAACTGGGTGACAGAGCTCTTGTGACAGCTATTAGTAATACAAGCCAGCAGCTGAACTGGCTTTGTCCACCATTATCAATCACTAACACGCATGTATGGAGTATCGTTAAAGCTCTTATCTTTCACTGTGGGGTCTGTCGGAGCTGCTGGCGGTGACCACGTACGTCCCAGTTTTCTTTTATTTTCACCTTTTCTTGCCTGAACTATTGAACACTGCTGTTGGGATTCAGATGACCTTGTTCACACACACACAACTGGTTTTATTAACAGCCTCTCAGAAAATACATTTTGATTAATTATTTAGTAAGAATGGTGGTTGCAGCTTCTCAAATAATGGAGTATTAACTTCCACTTTTTATCATAAATAAAGTAAATCAAACACTTGTTGGGTTTTTTTGGTTGTTTCTCAGATAAAATAAGATTCTGACAAAACAATCTCAACTCAAGGGCTACTTAGTCGCTTGTTCTGGAGCTTTCAACAGTCTCTGTGGAGATGTTTTAAACATTATATGTTTCCATGGCAACCCACAGAGAAACTTCATACAGTGGACATAAACTAGGAATTTAATGGACTATAATCGTAGTCTTTTGTATTGTTGTTTGGATGTTTTTGACAGTTTATTATGGTATATAGTTTTATTCTGTTTTTATCTATTTTGGGGGCATTTATTTCCTGCATTTTGGTCATCAGCGCTGGTTGATTAGGATAAGAGCATGTTTTATTTATTTATTTAACCTTTATTTAAGCAGTAAAACTCTCATTAAGATTAAAAATCTCTTTTACAAGAGCGTCCTGACCAAGACTTTTAAGAATTTACAATGAAAATAAAGAATAAATTACAGAATCATAAAATATTAAAAAATATTCATTAGTAATTGTTGTAAGTCATCAACTTCAGGGATCAAACGGGGGCGATACGAGTCTCCAGATGAGCCTCTGCATCATTTAGAATCACTTTAAATGCATCCAGTGAGACCAGCTCCAGGACAACGGAGCAGCATACTTAAACAGCCTGTTTCCCAGTTTAGTACAGGCTGCTGGGAGCGAAGACAATAACTTCTCATACAATTTAATGGATGAATAAATTGAACCTTTAACCCAACTGAGGAAACTCAATCTTGCCTGAAATGGTCAAAAGCTCTACGTGGACCTTGAGATGAGTGTTTTCTCAACTCCAAGGTCAAGAATCAACTGTCCAGCTCTGAATAACACATCACTTTAGGGCTTTTGGTAATTGAGATAGCAATTTATCATCTTTTTTTTTTTTTTTTTCATTTTCAAGGTTAAAAGGTTCAGTTTTATTGTCGTTATACAACACAGGATGCACAATGAAATACAGCTGTAGCCGCCTCCATAGTACGCACACATATGTGTATTGTATGATGTATAAATATGCAATTAAATATAACAAAGTATATAAAAATAGTAATAAAAGAAGAAGAAATAAAAACAAAAGGGAAAAACTATATTATATTCACACATAAACACACAAGTGTTTTTTACTGTATGTGTAAAATCAATGTAAATGTCAAGGTATAGTGCAAAAACACGAGGTAGTAAGTTGTAAACTAAACGATTAATCAAAGAAATAACGAGTAGATTAATCAATATTCATTAGTTGCGACTCTTGGACATATTTTGCATGATGTGACGTCATGTCTCTGTAATTTAGCGAAGCAAAATTATAAAATTACACAAGAAATTTGATCTTAACCCTAACCCTTGACAAAATAATCCTAAATCAAGGTCCACTTACTAGAGGTTTTAACCACATCTCATGTTCTTCATCAGTGATTTAAGTTAAGTATTACTACTACTATTATTATTACTCCGTTTGCTGATAATTAACTTGAGATGTGGTTGAAAAAGCTTAAAGTAGACTGTAAGTTAAGATTATTTTGTCAAAATGTTCCAAAAACGTTACCAGAAGAAGATGGAAAGTATTTGTGTCACAATAGATCACAGTGACTCGTCACATCTTCACAACAGACTAAGCTAAAAGTCAAGTTAACATCAGAGTACGTAATTACAACAGCGAGCCAACTGAAATATTTACTGAAACCAGAGATAATATTCAACCATGTCAAACAACGGCGGGAAAAACAGTTTGCTAATGAAAATAAACCCTCAAAGAAACAGTACACTGTTCATTGTGTCCTGCAGAAGGGCAATAAAACCACTTCATCAAACACAAAAGCTAAAAACTCTCAGCTGTGCAGAGAGACAGTTCAGTAAAGCCCTCCAATCCCTGCGCTACAGGAACCAGATAATCCTACTGTATCAAATCAAATCCCTCCAGAACCTTCTCTACCCGCTCCGTCCCGCCTTTCCCTCCTCTATCTGACTCAATAAAGACAGCATTCAGAGTTCAGACAGGACCTTGTTTTCATCATTTTTTTCTAAAAAGGCAAACACAGGTTGAGTTCTTGAACTTTGTGATGTACCTGCTTTATCTCCTGTTTGTGTGATCAAAGGTTTAACTGTAGGACACTGACTCTCAATACTGTTGCTCCCAAATAGCTTCTGGTTTTGAGATATCTTGTTGTTTTTATTCTGAAGTTTAATTATAAATCAAATAAACCAAACAGAGTGAAGATTTGTGCTTGTCAGATTGTCTATCCTCATCGACCAGGTGTGAGGAGGTGTGAAAGTAGGCGAGATCTGAACTTCTCCATCAAACTCTCTCTGATCGTTCTTCACACGATCACCTCCGTCACCTTTCACGCAAACAACCGAGTGCAACAGCGAGGAGAAACGAGTCTGAGAGTTGCACAAAGAGACACAGAAAACAGGAAGTTGTTAGAGGGAGAGGTCGGGGAGGTGGTAGGACGCTATGATGATAAGCTTCTCACTTCACCTTTCAATGTGGTGGTTCAGAACAACACTTTTTGCTTTTAGATGTGGTGTGATGACATGTAACTAGCAAGGATGTCACATTTTTGGGGTTTTTTTTACCATTTGAGTTACAAAATGAGCCTTTAAATTTTAAACTGAAGCAGAATTTATGCTAGACATAAGGAGTTCCCACCATAGATGTCTGCAACATATGTTTTAATCATAATTTTTTGCACCTTTCACTAAACCCAAAGGCTCTTTACAAACAGAAAAAAAGCAAAAGCTACAATACACTCATGAAAAGTTTGGCTAAAAAGAGAAGTCTCAACATTTTAATTTATTGATTTCACCTGTTGATAGCACCACTGTTGTTGTTGTTGTTGTATTGTATTTAATGGGACCATGTACAGTATGAAACATAAATGTTGAGCTTTAAGCTAATTTTCATCTGCAGTCCCTTATAATTAAAACATATAACAGCACAATAACAAACAGTACAAAGCAAAAAACACACAGGACACGTTATACAAAATACAAATCTACACACAACAGCAAATAACAACACTAGATGCATGTATCCTGCATGATGAGGCCGTGTCCTGCTTTAATGACATTCCCCACATGTTTCATTCACTTTGTCATATAGAGATATACAGTATATATATATATATATAGTGGGCTATGTGCATGCATGTAGAACTGGGGTCACATCCAGGTAACCTCTACTTCTCCTTCTGTCATTATTGTTATAATAATTGTTATTATAGGATTGAGAGTTTCCTTTCACTGTGATAGAGCGTGAAGGTTTGCAGTGGAGATAGCTTTTCTAGATGCATGTTACCAAAAAAAAACAACAAAAAAACAACCAAAGGTGATGGTGACGACAACCGTGCTCAGCATTAGAAACTCACCACAAGCAGCCCATAGTGTCCGACCACAGATCACTACGTGCTCTCTCTGTAGCCGCCGTGCGTGTCGACTACAGCGTAACTACAGCAGCTATGTGTGTAGCAGGGCTGCAACTAACAATTATTTTCATTATCGGTTAATCTGTCAGATTATTTTCTTGATTAATCGTTAGTTGTTTGGTCTGTAAAATGTCAGGAAATGTTAAAATAGCCTAAGATGATGTCCTCAAATGTCTTGTTTAGTCCCAACTAACAGTCTATAACCCAAAGTTATTCAGTTTATTATTATAGAAGACTTAAAAACACCCAAAATATTCACATTTAAGAAGCTGGAATCGGAGATAGTTGGCGATTAATTTAATAGTTGGCGACTAATTGATGAATCAATTAATCGTTGCAGCTCTAGTAGGTTTTATTCTCCAAAACACAATCCCCAATCTCTCCAGATCTGAGTGAAAACAGCTGCTTGTCTTGATATTATAATCCAGTCTTCTTGTTCTCTTTATAAACCCTCAGATGTTAAGATGTTGTGACTCTGACAGAATCTGATTTGAGGTTCGTCCAGACTGAACGCTTCACAATCCGATTTTGATCCAAGTTTTAATTAAATCCAGATGGGAAATTTAAAAACGACGACTCCATGCAGCTCGTTGCTGTTCAGGCTGATTAAAGACTATCAGGTTCGTGTCACATGGAGGCAAAACTTTTGACATTTTGGATACTTGGAGCTGCATCTTTGATTAAACGCACTCTATAAATACACTTTAGTTAATATGTTTTTTTAAAGTTGCCTTATGTGAGCCGCAGTCCAGACAGACAGAGAGTTCAGAATCAGACGATTTAAGAGGAACTCTGTGAATTAAGTATTTTTCCAGGCGTCGGACCTTCACATTCCAGTCTGTTTCTGTCGTTCCGTCTGCCGCTGAGATCCTGAACCCAGCGAGCAGCGAGACTCTCGTCTCTCTCCCTTCAGAACGAAACCACGGAAACAAAAGCTCCTCTGTGCCGCCGACTGGACTGGACGGGACGGTCTCACCGCCTCAGCTTCAATCAATGATTATCTTAAATAAGAACAACATCACAGCTCTGTTCTCACAATGCAGCAAAGATCTGATTTCTCCTCACATGTGTCTCGGATCTGATGTTTTCTATTAAAAAAGAATGAAAACGGTAGATCTGAGTCATTTGGATAAAAATAGATCATACTGTGTACTTTTTTTTGTGTGTAATGGGATACGCTGTTTGTTTTCGATTGTATATGAGATTATGTATTCCATGTGGGTTAACTAGAGTTGTACTGTATTATTATGTCATTCATGTGGGACTGTTTGTAAGCTCAGCTGAGTCACTGTCAGCACTCAGGACAACCGGACAACAATAGAAAGAAGAAAAAAAAAAACAAAAACGCACCATCGATTCATTTATGGAAAAACGACTCAGACTTTGTTTCGGTCGTTGTGTGTGTGTCTCTGATTTCACTGTCGCTTCATAACCGTACTGACTATGGATTACTTCCTAAAATAGAAACAGAATCAGATTGAAGGTGAAGGTGAGCCAGAGAGACAATAGCAGCTCTGTGTTCCTCTGTGCTGGACTAGTCTGAACCGTTCAGGAGCTGCAGGGCTTCGTTCTCTGATGTACGCTAACTGAATAATCTGCTTTTTGTCTGACAGTTTCAACTACTTACTGTATGAAGCCTCTTGAGACAATGAGCAGCAGCCTTTTCTTTGTTTAGCGGTGTTTTTATGTGGATTTGGCTCCTAATCCTGCTGGTTTTTGCTACCGGACTAGTGTTTTGAAAGGCTCTCAACAGCTCTTAATTGGGACTATTTTTAGCTTTGAATGCAGCTCTTTACATCAGCGTTGGAGCTGTTTTCTTGGCTCCCGTTAATACGATTACAACATGGTTACATATTCAAACAAAACCGATGAAAAGAGGGTTTAAACACACGATGTTCAAACAGCTGAACATGTCTTATAACCTGTTCGCTCTTTCCAATCACACTCAAACTAAATTTAAATATAGAAAATTTGAGATATTCAAACCATATCGACCTCAACATTTATAAATCAAAACTGAGGAAACCGCAGAAGCACAAATTGCACTGATATTGACGACGCAGTTGATCGGCTGCAAGCGGACGCTCATGGGTGGGGCTGAGCATCCGACCTCGACGCTTTATGGCACTAAATATGTCCTCAAGCAACAAAAACTGTCAAATAACCAAAAGCTCAGATTTGTATTATGTAGGAGCCAAAAAATGTTGTTATTTCTGTTTATATATTGACTTGGGCATCATATATTGCATCACTTACGTTGCTTGACACATGGGTGTGGTTTCCTATTATTTAACCTGTTCACTTAGGTGGCGGCGGGAGTTTTGGACAAAGGGAGTTGGTAGAGCTCTGATATCTTCTGTTGACCATCACCATCATCACCATCATCACCATCATTACTATCATTACTATCATTACCATCGTCAAAAGCTCAGATTTGTATTGTTTGATCAGACAGTTTGAATCATTTGAATTTGAATCAAACTTACATCAAGAGAAAAGGCGTCTGCACACTAAATACTGATGCTAGGTATCTAGATTTATTGGCTACAACTATCAGTTTTTGATATAAATCAATATGTAGGCAATTTTAGAAGTAAGTAGAGTTCTGTATAAGTTCATGTACAGCTGCTTGTGTTTGGAAAACATTTAACATGTACAGTATATATATCGGTATTAGAGCTGAAAGTCATTTTTCAAGCAAAAATGCCAAACGTTTCATGGTTTCAGGTTCTGTATTCTAAGGATTTGTTGGTTTTTTTGGCCTGTGTGATGATCATTTTTGGGTTTCGAACTGTTGGTTGGACAAAACAAACCATGTGAAGTTGAGTTTATGATATTTCAACAGGCACCATTTTCTGACATTTAATAGGCCAAATGATGAGCCACGATTCATTAGTTGCAACCAAACATACCGTAGGTGCCGCATCAGAACTAATATCAAAAAATCTCAAAGATACTGAGCTCTAATAACTGTGGAAGGTGTCAGCAGCGACTGGCAGCCTTGGAAAGTTCATTCTGGCCATAAAACCCAAAAAATCAGCAGACAAGAAACAAGTCAGTGAACATGAGCAGCGACCAATCCACAGAAATGTAACCTTCAGACTCAAACAGCTGGTGTGAAACCAAGTTTAACTCTGCCAAAGTCGGGTTTCAGCAGCATCAGGGACTCATTCATTCAGCTCTTCTGACACGTAAAACGATAAAAGAAACAAATATGAAAGAAGACTCAGCATAAACTGGAGCAACACGGCGTTATTTCTCTGTCAGAAGCAGAAACCCGATCTATCGGCAAAACCCTCCTTTCAAAGCCACCTGATCCTCTCAGCTATATGATCTATATATACGGAGTAGATGCTGGTGCTGGTTTACGTGGAGCCCCGAGGGATCAACAAATGACTGTGCCCTCCATCAACCCCCCCCCACCCCCCCCCCTCAGGACCACGTCACCCCGTTACCCTCCATACTGTAACAGAACCACAGCATCAAATAACCTCAGACCCTGCAGCGGGAAGGAGAAGAAAGGCGGCGATTGTAGAGGAAACCCCCTCGGCCTCTGCAGGAGAGGGATTAAGCATTAGGTAATTGTGTTAGAGGAGAGGATTAGATTAGAGCGCAGAGACGAGGCAGAGCAGGTTAGCTGGAGACGACGAGAGCCCGGTGATACGTCTCTGAGCTCAGGACGACAATAAAAAGGTACAGGTTTTATATAAACAGGCTTGTGATGTCTGTCTGGGTCTGATTGTGTTAAACGATGTCAACAAACAAACCAGGAACATGTTATCCCATCCAAACTGGGCAGAAAGTCTCCATGTGGTACAAATTAAGACGCCGTCCTCTTCCCCTCGTCCCATCCCGGAGGCCTTACATAAGACCGATAAATATGATTACTCATCCTCTCCCTCCTTATCTGATCGAGTGTTCTGGATGTAAGGAGTGTGGTGCTGGAGAATGTTCCACTCAAACCATAAAAAAGACATTTTTCACAGACGGCTAATTGAGATTTCAGACACTCTCTAGTCATTTTGCATCGTCACTGTCTGCTTTAGAGTCGCACAACGATTGTTTTCTGCATCTATAAAAATGCAGCTGATTGCATTGTGGGATTGTTAGAAAAAAAGCCGTGTTCATGTCATGTATGCACCTTTTCACTCAAGTAAAATGGTGGGTAAATACAGTGCACTTGTAGTAAACAGGTTCAGACACGTCTCAGACCTGCATTTTTGGCGTTCTGGTTGGTTTTCCTCCTTGGTGCGACTCGTTTGGGCAGATCTGAACACATCATACTCGAGTGTGGACCAGAACAACCACACAGAGACCCTTTTAGAGGACGAGGTATCAGTCACGAATGAATTCTGGAACGGCTCCATCTGACCGACTACGAGGCTTTCTCTGCTAACGGTTGCTAGCAGCTAGCCGGAGGACGGACTAACAACCAAGTACATTGGATTTTTTTAAATTTAAGCAGATAGAAGCTTCTTCACAGTGTTTACATGAAGAAGCGACATCTGACCAATAAGCAGAGTGAAAGTTCATACCTGTTTTTTTTTTAAGTGTGAAAAGAAACCGAAACAAGGGGGAAAACCACCCAAGTTTACTGACTCATCTCTCGATTCACACCTGAGTAAACAAACTATGGGTTTAAAAACAACCATGTGTACATCCAGCAGTGCTTTGAGCTACATGCTAATCTCATGCACGTTAGCGAGCATTTTCTAATTTTCTAATTAGCACCAGGTACAGCTGAGGCTGATGGGAAAGTCATTAGTTTTGCATGTATTTTATCATATCATTTGGTGCTCTGACAGGATGTTTCTTTATAATATGTGTAATGTTCACCAGTTGTTGTGTAACTCTGCTGTAGGGAGAGGGGGGGGGGGGGGGGGGGGGGGGGGGGGGGTCAGTCTGTGTCAAACTTGCTCAGATTTGTTCCAGAGCATCACATGAGAGGAGCCGGACTGCCAGACTAAAATACATGTTATTGATACTATTTCTTGTTATTAATGCTGGAAATGTACAGAACATGATGGATTTACATCTGCTGGAATGGATTTTCTTCACTTTCACATCCAGCCATTATACATACAGGACGACTCCAGTAAAGATAAAACAATTATCGGATTACATTTGTTAAAATCGACAGAATCTTTGAGTTTTGGACAGATTTATCACTAATGATCATCAGTTGTTATTACATACATGACTTGGATTCATTTCAGCTTAAGTGTATTTTCTGCACTTCACAGATATATAATGCACAAGCAGTCCACACATATTTAGCTGCTTCACCTTCTTAAAGAACGACTCAGGATCCAAGATCACAAAAGAAAATACCAACATGTGTTAAAAACTATTTTTAATATTGAAATTATCAATATTTCAGAACTGACTCAGTAACTCCCGCACATGAGGCTTTCAGTTTATGTCAGTAGTGAGTGCTTGCAGAGGGAGGAGTGAAACCACAGATGGGGGGGGGGGGGGAAACCAGAAAGAGAAAAAAAAAAAAAGCAAGTCATCTTGTCACAGTAGCTCAAGCCAACCTCCTCTGGGGAGTGTCACAACACTCACATTATTATGTCTCAATTTAAAATTTCTGACTATATGTTACTAATTTCTAGCATCGTCATGAAACTCTATATAACACAGAAACCTTCTCCTATTAGGTTGAATAAGCTGTTTTAATGGGCGTCTATGTGATTGTAGTAAAGCTTTACGGGGTTTAAATAGATTAGTAAGATGTCTTCACGTTAGATGACATCATCTGGGACATAAAACAAGAATAAAGCGCCACCTTCTACTGATAGACTCCTTTACTGCACAGCTGTTTATATGTTGAAATAGAATAAATGAAACTAAAATTAGAATAAAGACCAGAGATATAACTGTAACTATAATTTACTATTTTCTAAGTATACACTGTTCAATGGTGTTAATATGCTGTAATACACTATAGGCTACATTAGTGCAAGTCAGGTGGATGTTGTTATGCTAGTAAGGTGCATGATTGTCCAAAAAAAGTCACGTTTGTGCCTGTAAATCAATTAGGACTTCCCATAAACCAGTTCCCTACATCTCCTCCTCACAACACAACAACCCCGCATCACTTAACGGACCTCTGCCGCCTCTCATCCCCGCTTCTCCCTCACCCTCCTCCCGCCCCAAGCCCCTGTGGCGTCTCCGCCTGTCCGCCTCCTCCTCCTCCTCCTCCTCCTCACCTCTAGCAGGGGCAGGTCGGGGTCCAGGTGTGTGAAGCTGTGCAGGACAACCGGGCTGCGGTCCTCGACCACCTCCAGCCTCACCCCGTCCCAAATGTTCCGCACCTTCCAGGACGAGTCAAACATCTCCACCAGCTGTCCCGGCTTGACGCTGTGCGCCTCGGATTGCATCCCCGGGAAATAGACCATGGATGCCCGCGGAGCCCAGAATTCAGTCACAGCGACGGTAGCGACATTTTTTTCTATTCTGTTTTCTATTCGTTTCTTTGAAGCAAAGAGTCGCCGCTGCTGTTCGCTCTGCAGCGGCTGTGTTGATCACCGCTGATGTCTGTTGCGTTTAGGGACTCATGACTCACAACGGGGCTTTTCTAAACCCCGCCCCGAGACTGTGCTGCCTTCAGGGCTGTCGGAAATATCGAGATATAACAGGGGAGGGGTTCACAATTTTTTCAAGCGTGTCTTAAAACAACAGTCAGGTGACCAACAATGAAACAGGTTTTCCTCACTGTAATCATTTCTCTTGTTCATACTGGATATTAAAAGATCCTTCAAATGTGCTTTCAGTGTAAGTGATGGAGGCCAAAATCCACAGTGTGTCCACACAGTCATTTAAAAGTTGATGTGAAGCTGATATGAGGCTTCAGCAGTCTGAGTTAGTCATATCAAGTGGATATCTGACACATTTACAGTCTTTTTAAGCATCAAATTCCCTCTTTGTGTTTCCTCGGACAGTGTTTCCCTTGTTGAGCTGCGGTGGAAGTATAGTAACAAAAAGAGGGACTTTGGCACTAAAAAGACTGTAATGTTGAAAGATATCTACTGGATTTGACTCATTTAGACGCTGAAGCTTCATATTAGCTTCAGATGAACTTTAAATACATTAAATACAAGTATTATGAGGGGATCTTGTAATGGTCAGTATGAACAGGAGGAATGATTACAGCAAGAAAAACATGTTTCCATGTTTATTTGGGCTCCTGATTATTATTTTGAGACACATTTGAAAAATTGTGAACCCTTCCTTTAATGTTATTATAAAAATTCTGTTAAATTCATTCTAAGGAACAACGTGATTGTGGCAGATAACAGAGCAGGAAGAATTACTCAAGATATAAAGCTGCAACTAACAATCCTCCATTAATCGATTAGTCATCTGTTTTACAAGCTGTCAGGAAATGGTGAAAAATGTCGGTCAGTGTTTCCACAAAGCCCAAAATGTGACCTCAAATGTCTCGCTTGACTTCCCTTCAGTCCCGACCAACAGTCCACAACCAAGATACTCTGTTTACTGTCATAGAAGACTAAAGAAACCAGAAAATATTCACATTTAAGAGGCTGGAACAAGAGAACCAAACAGAAACAATGACTGATACTATCAATATAATACAATAAAAAACCTATAATAAATATAATAATTAACTAATCGTTGCAGCTCTAGAGACGATATATTTGGTGATGGTGTTTCAGTATTTCATGCCTCATTATTACTTGGCTACAACCCTGTTTATATATAACTTATATCGCTTTCAGAACAATAATGTGCTTGATTTTCATCCTAACAGGCCAAGCAGGTGCTGTTTTTTTTTAATTACATGTTATTACTGTAGAGGAATGATTTTCAGGCATTCTTAGGTTAAATCATTTAGTCAAACGTAACGGTATTAAACATCAGAGTGTTCTTTTTAAGTGAGATCGTCTCATTTTGTAATTACATTTCAATTAAATCAGGTAATGTTTTAAATGTGCCGTCGTAGATGACTGAAGTTAAAGACATTTAAGACACATAAAAGTAGCAAAAAACAAACAAAAAAACTACAAAAGTCTTTTCGAACAAACATTTAGAATAACCCTCTGTAGATTATTAACTATAGGTTATAGAGTACTTAATTATTCATTTATTTATTAATTTACAAGAACAACTCAACAAAGTGATGGGTGGCTTCAAAGTGCAGGAAGAGCATGAAAATCAGCTTATTATTCAGCAGTCTGTATCTGTGTAATTTTAATATTTTTCTTTCTATTTTTTTTTTTTAAACATCATTGTTGGATTTTTATCTTTATCTAAAATGAAAATTCATGCCTGATACACAAGATCCTCCATTAATTCTGCTAAGTGCCGTTTAATATTAATGCATAGTAAGTATAATATAAAGCGTCAATACACTTTTTTTTACATAACTGCAATATTTGTCTATTTTAAATATTATTACAATAAAATGTTTCTGCCTCAATCTGCCTTCAAGGTCCTTTAATTGTTATATATAAATAAACATCATATGATATTTACTGTTTGCAACCAGCAAAACAACTATTTTCTATCAAAGAGGCCTCTTTTTTTTTGGTTTTCTTACAGAGGCTGAACTGTGTGGCAAGTTAATATTTACAACATGTACTACGAGTCTACGAGGTGTCCCTGAAGGCATCGCTAAACTCCTCCACTGTGACGTCATGGCTTTGGGAAATGATGGCGGTGTGTTTTGTGCTCTCACTATGGCAGCAGGACACACGTGAATGAAAACACACACACACATGTCCACAGCTACTGTACTGAGTATGTACGATATGTAATAGTATGTTTTTCCATTTTATATACAACTTTACTGTTCTATGTTACAACTAACATTTTAGAGGGAAATATAAGTTAAAATATTGTACAGACATTTGAATACATTCCTTTAGTTATTACTTACATTATTTGCAGATTCAGATTTTACACACAAAAACACACAATAATCTTAAAATAATAAAATATAAAGTATAAAATATCCAGCAGTATGTAAAGTAGTTAAAATGAGTCTACTTACATGTAAAATGTATTTAAACATGCTACAATTACATAAAATGTATAATAATAACTTCCACTTTGAGAGGGGTCATTCTGCATAGTGAGTACCTTTATTACATTATTATTATATAATATATATTTTAATGGCAATGCTCCTGTATTTTAACATTCTTAAGTAAAAGTCTGAATGAGTTTACTATAACGCAGTATTTAGACGTTATAGTTAGGTATTACTACTTTAACTGGACTAAAGAATTTGAGCAGGGCTGCAACTGATTATTATATTTAATTTATTATGTATTACTCTAATGATTACTATTTATTAATTTAATAATCGTTTGGTCTATAAAATGTTAATCACAAGCTCAGAGAGTCCAAAGTGACGTCTTCTAATGTCTTTTCTTTGACTTGCAGTTTAAAATCCAAAGACATTCAATTAGAATATATATATATATGTGTGTGTGTGTGTGTATGTATATAATTGAGAAAAACAGCACATTTTTGCTCCGAAAGGGACCAAGACCAAGTCCAAGTCATTGACAAACCAGCGAAAATGACAACAAATCCAGTAAAACCATCTGCAAACAACAAACACAAATATCTGCAGTTCTGGTATTGACCTTATTTAAACAGGCCTTTGTATCAAGCAATTGCAAATGTTTTTTGTTTTTTTTTACATTTTTAAATGCAGACATCTTCACCACAGAAAAAAGAAAATAATTGGAAAAATTAGAATTTTCTTTCTTTTAACTGCCAGAAAGCATTTAACTTGCTCCTTAAGGGCCCTGAAATACTCATCAGTCCCTGCTTTGTGTTGTTGAACTGAATTACCTTCGCAGCTGCGTTGACAGCCAGCGCTTCAGAGAGGCTGGACGGATGCATGATGAAGGATGATCACATATCTCTGTTGATTCGACATGTAACACTGCCTCCTACTGGCTGATGTCAGGACAAAATATCTTCACCACACTAAAGGTATCATGAAGGCATCTGAATAAGAGACTGTTGAGCTTTTAAAATGAACTTAAATTAATCCAAATAGTTTTAAATGTTCAGCAAATTCTACTGGCTGTCTGTATTTTACAGATAATCAACAGCAGACCTCAATTAATGATATATATTCCCAAAAATGTTGTGACATGGGTTTTTGGAGGAACGTAATCCAAACTTGGCTTCTCGTAACGACGCAGCAGCAACAACAGGAAGAACAGGTGTGAAAGTGATTTAACAAAAACATCTGCTGCACCAGCTGAGACTGAATCTGACCACAAACACACCAGACGACCACACTGGACTTTCTAATCACTTCATAACAAATCTGCAGCTGCTGAGTGTGTGTGTGTGTGTGTGTGTGTGTGCGTGTGTGTGTGTGTGCGTGTGTGTGAGTGAGAGAGACAGAGGTCGATACTGGTGCTGATATTCTTGCGTTTAAGCTGATATTTTTGCGAGTCGTTATGGTCTCAATCTCTAAATTCAGGCCCTTTAATAAGTGTGCTGATGGTTTTTTTGGAAATTATCGCTTCATTAATAAGATTTGAAGACTTAAAGTAGCTTTGATGTCTGCTGTGGAAGTATTGATTTGTTCTCTGTCTGTTTCTTGCTTTATTATGTGATGCAATATTGCTTATTTCCTGTATTATCTATTTAGAGAACCAGCTGTAAGCCCTGATGAAGATCTTGATCTGTGTTTTAGCAATAAAGGCTTTTAATACAACTTCTCTCCTTGCTCTGCCTGAGAGCGCCGCGCTCCTTATCTGGAAGGTCGGAAAAGATGACACCAACTCTGGGCTTCAAACCAGCTCCAATGTAAACATCACACCTCACTACGTCCATCTTTATATACAAGCTACAGTAAAAAAAAATTAAGAACCAGCTTTTCTATCTTCACGAGACATTAAAGAAGTCTAATGAAACAGAGGTTCAGGATGATGGACGATGACACGTCATCATGTGTCACGTTAGATGGATGGAAAATCAGCTAAGGTTGCTGTTTCTGAAGGTTTTCCCTCCTCGTGAGAAGAAAAAGTTTGAAAACATCTGAATATTTGTTGGATAAAAACGGCAAAAGACACCGAACACTAGCAGAAAACATCCGTCCTGATATCTGTCCTCTAGAGGAAGAATAAAAACACAAACAAACAAACGGGCTGAATCCCAAAAAAATCTCAAAAAAAAAAAAAAGAGCCGGGAGACATGGCCAACTTTTTAGTTTACCATGATTTAACTGAAGCACATCTTTCCATCTGCTGGAAATCAATACCAGAGGATGTTGTTGTGCTGCTGCTGCTGCTGCGACATGTTTTTACTGTTCCCTGAGGAGGGTGATGCTAACAGCAACTCTCTCATATATATTGTACACTTTTACTCTGATGCATACAAAATTAGATACAGAGCAGTATAATTAAAGAAGCTGCCATCTGACCACACCCAACCGGTCTCTATGAGTAAAATAATCTTGGGGGGAAAAAAAACCGTTGAAAAACTCCTGTCAGGATGCCATTTATAAGAAAGCGCTGCACCCCCAGTGGAGGTTGAGCGGCCCGGCAGTGAAGGCCTGTGGTTTGTGTGCTGGGCAGCTGCCAGGTGCACAGTGTTCCCCCAAGAGCTCCTCAAACAATAAATCTGTAACGAATAAAAGCCAATGAGAGCACCACACGTGGACTACCAGTACAGCGTTACATAACAGAAAGAAAAGAAGAAGAAAAAAACAGGGAAATAAACTGATTTTAAAGCTTAGATGAAGAAGACGTTGTTGCAGAAGTCATTTAAAATCTGCAAAATGCAACTTTCAGTGATATAAAAATAAGTAATAAGCAGAATGTGTCCTTTCAGTCTGATTGTGACCATCTGTACTCTCTGTTTGTGCAACTTTAGTTTTATTTTTGTTGGACAATTTCTTTAAGTGTAAATCTTTAGATGAGCAGGAATCATATTTAATTGTTTCAGTTGTACAAACCATGGATTCAATGACTACCTGTGATGTAGTGACAAACCCATAAAGAACTAAAACTAAACTAAAAGCAACTCTTTTTTAGCCTCTTTTAGCCTCCTGGGTTTGGTTTTACGATACATTTACTGTCAATGTTTCCAGCAGCAGCTGTTGTGTTTTACCTGCTCGGCACCAAACGGCAGAAACACAAAGTCAGAGACCAGCTGGTGGAGAAAGAAAGTGGAACATTTAGCGGCTAAAGAGTCAGACGTAGAGCTGGTTGAGACTAAAACCAGAGCTGAAAGAAGAGTGAATATTCATCAGGTGGACACAAAAACAACTCTGATTGGATGATAATGTTGCTCTGTGTTTGCTAGATGTGTAAAACGACGGCATTATAGGACTAAATTATTTTAATTATCTGATGATTATCTTCTCGATCAATCGTTTTGCCTATAAAATGTAAGAAAATAGTAAAAAAAATACCCGTTATAATTTCTTAGAGCTCGAGATGACGTCTTTGAATGTCTTTTTTTGTTCAATCAACAGTTGAAAATCCAATTTTATGATCAGTTTACAATCACAAAAAAGCTCAAAATCTTTTTAAAAAAGCACATTTTTGGGCATTTACTTTTCTGTCGATCGACTAATCAATTAATTGACTAATCATTGCAGCTCTACACCATAACAACTAAGTTGAACTAAGGTAAAACTTTGTTTTATTATTCAGCTTGTTAGAGAGTTCTTCTGCCCCCTGGTGGCCAAAAATGATCAATTCATACAGCTTGAAGTCATTTATCAGGTAGAAACATCAGATTTTCTTACTGTCTGACATTTTGGGCTCTGCTCTCAGCTTTTATCAATATCTTTGACACGTTTAATACTTTTAATGATTGATTGCTTGATTGAAAAAAAAAAAAGTTGCAACTCTAATCATGTGGTTTTGGCCAGTGGTGGATGTCACACATGTGGAAGAAAACAAAAAAATAGCAAAACTAAACGTTAAGTCAACATCCTTCACTTTCCCTTCTGCTGCTTCTAGACCCGTAGAGCTGTATAGACGCCGGTTACCTCGGCTAGACGACGGATGACAGCCCGTCAAGATGACTGACAGGTGTTGGGGTTGAGAGAACCTGACTGACTGAGTGGGAGGACGAAGGTACAAACAGCACATTTCAAGAATCTTTGAGGTGAAATGTGGCTTAAACACATGAGTCCTGACATCCATTACCAAGTCAGTTTTATTCTATATAGTCCCAAAATCGCACAACACAAATTAGCCTCTGAGGGCTTTAACACCAGGACTTCCACTGTCCATTTTCTCCCATTAAATGAGACCTCAGGTTGACTGGATCCTTTCCTACCAGCGGAGATTCACAGATCTGAGATTCTGACAGACAGAAAGCCAGAAATATCGCCTTGGGGTGGGGGGGGGGGGGGGGGGGGGTTAGCTTCTATGTTTAACACCAATTAGACTTGTAAAATATTTCACGCGGCTGCTAATTTTTAGAATCCGACGTCTAGAGCGGAGACGTGGGCAGAGAAAAAGCTTCCTGTCGTCTCAGTTTGACGGCTCTTAACAGGAGCAGACAGTTGAGGTCAGGCCTCTGTGCTGTTTCATGTCGCTGTGCAGGCAGCGCTGAATCATACACTGTAACGACGGATCGGATTATAGTCAAGGGAGCATCTATTCTTCCCGTTTCCACCTCAGACACACATACAGTAACATTCAGGAGTTGAACTCCAAGCAGAAAGTTCGTCACCTAATAAGCAGAGCTCTTTCTAAAAGGATGAGTTCACAGTTTTTCAAGCTTGTCTTTATAAAACAGTCAGGTGCCGATATAAACCATGTTCATACTGGCCATTAAAAAATCCCTTTGTGAGTCTACAGAGCTTGTTTTGTGCAAAACTGTATTGCAAACTTTATCTGAAGCTACTGTGAGGCCTCAGCAGTCAAATATGCTTCCAAATAATCTTTTTAGTGCTGAAATTCCAGCTCAGAATCGCTGTCCAGGGAACAAAAAGAGTCAATTTTGTACTAAAACGACTACATTCATTCACTCACGGTAGGCAGGTCCCAACGACTGATTTTAAAATTTGGAAAAAGAGAATTATGGTATCGGATCTATGCTCCGAGTTTAGAAGTCAGAATCAGTATCAAGACAATTAAAGTCCTGCCTGTTGCTAATTGTTTGAGAATTGAGATTTAACCACGTCAAAAGACAAAGATGTTATTACCGTCAAGTCTTTATAGAGTCAATTAAAGGTAACTTTGCACTATGCAGCAACAATGATTGTGTGAGTTTATTGCATGTCACGCTCTGCAGGTCGGCTCTAATAAAATCTTGGTGATAATCAGATAATCAGGCTGTCGGATTGAGATGAAATGTTGAATAAATAGAATAAACTATGGAGGACGTCGTCAACCATCTGCAGCTCTGATGTTTGAAAATGTTTCACCTCCATCATTTTGTTTTTTTTCCTTAACTTTATTCAAAAATGGTGCTCATGAAATGCTGAATCAAACCGGTGTACTCTGTGTATTCTCTCTTTTAAGTCATATTCTGATTGGTTGGCTTGTTGGGCGTCACGTTGTGAGAGTTTGGTCTCAGACTGTCTTCGGTCTCCAAAAACATCAACAAAATCGATGAGATCTAGGACACCGTTTCTTATTGACGACAAAAGATTTCGTCAAGTTTGTCTCACGACTTTCATCTCAAACAGCCCAAAATCACAAAGAGGCTTTTAATGAAGTCTCACAGCAGTCAAAGTCTTTCTTTTCCTCCGTAGATACACCAGTTCAGTTTTTCATTATTTTTGAGGCACAAAACTATTGTCTCAAACACTAAAATATATTAAATCTTCAACAACGTAAAAACACTTTCAGTTTTTGATGTTTTGTTTACCCTCATTGATATAAACGAGGTAATCATTATAATGAAATACTATTAAACAGCACCACAAACTACAGCCTATAGCAGGACTGTTGCAGACTGCATTAGTTTAAGTATCGACAACTATATAAAGTGTAATGAAGATTTTAAAAAATGGATAAACTGACTGAGGATCAATAGATTTACAGAATATAGTTACTGGTAACTAATATTGAATCAATGCTATTTAGACTGTTTGCACAGTTTTTTACACAGACAGTGCTTTATACTGATTTAAAACTAACCTTTACAAGTCCAAATTTATCAGTTGATAAATGATGTCATTATTTTGTCTCTTTAGGGTTTTCTAACACGGTTTAACAATCAATACAAGATGTAAATCACGTTAGTAAAAGGCTGAGTCACAAGACAAAAGTTCAGTTCTTGTCAACATGTCATTAGCAGGTTGTTTTATGTTCAGTCTAATGTCTGAAAATACAAGTAGATATTCAGTAAATCCAACCTGTCTGTCTGTTCTCGTGACTGCCTTGAAATAATCCTCGCTGTCCCAGTAGACACCCGTCCTGACCAGCAGTCCGCAGCTCCACCGGCTCCAGCACCACATCGCTGCTTCGGCTCGGAACCAGACCAGAAACCTCTCTCTCTCAAAATCCATAAAACTTGCAACCACATCAACGGGGCTCCGAAGCTCCCACTCCCCTTGTCACAGATTGGTCGAAAAGCCCGCAGACGCTCTCCTCATACATGTTTACTTTACCAGCTGTGTCAACAACGTGAGGAACAACACTAGAAAAAATTAACTTTTTTGCTGGGAAATAAGAAAAAACGAGGGTTTGCAGGAGCTCAGCAGGTTCATCTATGTCTGTTAAAGGTGAAGTGAAACCTCTTAGTGACAACAACAACACCGCAAGAGTTAAGACTCTTTGCAAATGTCAAGGAATAGAAAATGAAAGCAAATAAAAAAAACTTTAAGGGAACTTCCTTGATTAACTTTAAGAAGGGAATTACCACATTTCAACGGTTGAATGCTCATAAATATTATCAGCGGTCGGTTCATTTCACTTGCTCTTTGGTCGACTTGCTCAACTTTGGCAACAACAAACCATTATTCGACACATTAAGAGCCTCGTTGCATTCAACTGGAAGAATAATGACACTGATATGTGGATTTTATGACCCCTCATTTACCTGAAGTTGTAAAACTGTATGACCTAAATATATTTATATCACACCTGGATTAATATCCTGGATGAATGATTAGCCGTATGTGAAAGCTGCTGGCTAATAGTTACCTGGTTAAAAGCCATTGAGATCAAAATATCTCTTTATTTGTGAGTCTTGGCAAAGACAACAGCTCCACATACAACAAATAACATAAAGGCTATAAAATATATAACACAGACTTATTATTAATTGGATTAAATATGAAGAGAATAATCAAGGATCACAAATCCCACAGGATCAAATGCATTAAGATTGATAAAATAACTGTAATAAATATACTATGATGAGTAAGAAGATATGCAGTTGATTTATAAGCTCAAAAGAGTTCTGCCTTTTATATTTTATACTATCTACTGTACTTTTTATTCATTATTTATCAATATTTATACCTTGATGTGTGGGTTGTTACTGTCTCAGGGCACAGGTGTAGTCACAATAAAGGCCTTCTATTATATTCTATTACATTTAAATTCTTCTAAAATAAACACATACAACGGATAAATACAATCCTGAAATGCATGACACTCGTGACTATAATATCTTCAAATTCCAACCAAATAAATAGCAGTTCTGCCCACAACTTTAGTGGTTTTCAGCTTCAAACAAGCTCTAAAAAGCAGCTGTACATGTTGTTATCTGGTTGGTGCCTGCTGGATGTGGGAAGTGTTTATTACATCGACTTTATAAGATGATAATAGGTCGATGTTGTGTTTACAGCTTGTTGCCCCCAAGTGGCCAAAAGAATCACTGCATGCAGACGTAAATAAAATGTTTCTTGCCCTGTTTTTAAGGACTGGATGAAGCAACACTGCCAGAAGAAAACCAGGGAGAGTCAAAAGGCATTCTGGGAAATGAAGGAAATAAATAAGTAAAGTAGTTTATGAGGCAGGTGAAGGGCTTTCTGGGTAATCTGTAGCAAACAGATAAATTGAAGCTGCTATAATCTATGTTTTTTTATAGTAACGCTGTTATCATTAATTATCAGTGACTCTGCAGCTCCTCTCGGCTTTACGGAGCTTCATAGTGAGTTTCAGCTCATTGTTTATCTGTCCGACTGCAACTTAACTGTTTTGGTTCACTCTCATTGCGTCGTTTTCAGCTGTTTTCAGAGAAAAAGCTCTAAAAAGCCACTGTACACTACCTGCTCAGCACCAAAACAGCAAACAGACACAGTTAGCTGTAGACTAGCTGGTGAACATAGTGGAGCATTTAGCAGCTAAAGACCCAGATATTTCCCTCATGAAACAGTAGAGAGCAAAAACATTACATTCACCAGGTGGACAGAAACTCCAAATGAATGATAATCTTCATCATATCAACTTAAAAAGTGATGTTTGTGTTTACTTGTTTCCGCTGCCTCCAAGCGGCCAAAAATATCAGTTAACGCTGGTTTAAGTGGTACAGACGCCCTGTTTCTGCTGCTGGGAAATAATCCCCTATGAGAGAGTTTCCCAGTAACACACAGCGAGACAAGAAGCCTCTCATTCACACCCAGTGAAGCAGCTCCTGAGAGTTGAGAGGCCCGCCTGTCTTGCTAGCCGCTAGCAGCCTCTGGATTTATTCCCTGCCATTGTTTCAGCCAGCGGAGCCATTCAGGTGCTCCTCCGAGCTCCGAGCTTACTGCCATTTAAAAATGCTTTCTCATGCCAACGGCAGCCAGCCGGGGACGGTCGGGAGAGCAGCTCCTCTCTGACGACGGTCGCCCAGGCTGAGAAAGAAATGTATTATGTATTTAATGTATTTGTCACATGTGACATTCGGACAAAACTAGGAAACTGAGGACATCACCATCAGCTGTGAGAAGTTGTGAACATTTTATAGACGAAACGATTAACTGAGAAAATAATCGGAAGATAAATCTATAATGAAAATGATCCTCCTTTAGTCAGATTTAACTGTTGATCTGCATTTAGTTTCTACAGTTAAACTTGTAAAATTCAACTAGTTTTCTCAGTGTTGACACTGTGATAAAATGCTTCAGTTCCTCAGAGGATCATCACTTACTGAACATCCACAGTGAACTGTATCAACAAGTCTGCAGACATCTATTCATTTCCTGTAGAGCCGAGCGACGGTTTGACAGCTCGATCAGCTGACGGTTGAGAAACGGTTTGTTTTTAACTTTCTTTTTACCATCACTGCCTGCCTGTCAACTATCCTGTCACATTTCCGCACATCACTGTTCCGCCAGCCTGCTGCATAAACATAAATGTTGTATGAAATGTTTGTTTTAAATGGCTGCGCCCTAATTTTTTCATCATCTTAATGTTGAATTAACTCTACCCAGCTGCCTTAATCATGATAATAATGTGACATCATAAAAACCATGCAACAATATGAAAGGCCAGAGCAGAACAAAACAGCCAATAACTCGTCAGTCACATGTGGTTTTGATTGATATGTTGTTAAAGGGAAAAACAACAACTTTACTCGTTCAGGGCCTCTAGATTAGATATTAGATTTTTGTTTGTTATTACAAGAGTAGTCCAGCCAAGAAAAGCCATAAGTCCAGCTTCACTCCACATGATTTTGGGCTACCTTGTGGTCCTGGTCTTGAAGAGGGACTTTAATAGTTTGAGTTTATATCGAGCTCATTTGTTATAAAGTTGTGGTTTATAAAAGTGCTGTAAGGCTGCAACTAACTAATTATTTTCATTATTAATAAGTGTGACAGTTACTTTCTTGAATAAGTGATTCATTGTTCAGTGTATAAAATGTCAGACAGCAGTGAATAATGCTGATCATTATTATTCCCTGAAGCCCAAGTTAACATATTCAGATGACTTGTTTTGTTTGACCATCAGTCAAAAACACATTAAGATGTTATCATGGAAAAACTGGGGAAACTAGCGGATATTCACATGAGAGAAGCTGCTGAAAGATTAATTTTTTTGGCGTTTTTGCTTTAAAAAAAATGACATAAATCATTACTTAGTTAGCAAAATTGTTGGCGATTAATTTTCTGTCAATCATTTCTGTTGAGCACGACCATGTATAGGGGTGATCAATGGAGAAATTCAGCCTCAGGGCTCGTAGGAGGTTGATCCAGCCATGAGTCCGGTGATTTACACAGATCTAAAGTTGTGGGATTTGCAAGACACACAAAAAAACAGAAAATGGTCAAAATCAAAGCATCAGAAGCTAAGATATTAAGATTTTTTAGTCCCAAATATACTATAGGTCACGAATACTTTATTTCCCATAATGTACCCAGAAGCAGAGGCCTTCCTTGACTGAACAACCCACTTCTTTCAAACTCCTGCTGCAGTTTGTCACACAGACTTTCTTTCTGTTATAAGTTTCTGGTCCCGAGCGTACGCTGAGATAACCCCGATGACATCACCATGAGATCATCAGCGGTTCATTTCTCAGACTTCACAAAGCTCCCACTACAGCCACAGACAGCGTTATACAACTGTTTTTACTGGCCGGTGGTTAAAGACTACATGCCTACACTATATTTCAAACATATCACCCCCCCGCCTGACCCTAATGCAACAGCAGACTGACTGCAGGGAGAGAGAGAAAGAGAGAGAAAGAGAGAGAGAGAGCGAGCACCTTGGTTTGAAATTCAGCTGACAGCAGATCTCCACCTCTCACACTGACAGCGCAGCGGAGGGTCAAATCTGATTAAATATTATTGTTAGAGCATGTTTCATGCAACAAGTTAGCCTGACGTGCTTTACAGATGCTGTTTAAAAGCCGTTCGGGGTGAGAATCGAGTTCAAACACCGACTGGAAAGGAGGAGGATGTGATTTCAGCTTTTTCGTATCACCGGGATCTCCTGAAAGGACTCAGCAGTAAATACATGCTGAGCGTTTCCCACAGGTGGAGAGTTACTTTGTGGAAGGTAGTCGACTACAAAACAGCTGCATTCACAAGCTAATTTCTAGGGCTGTAGTCAATCAAAGAAAATCTTGGTCCACTGAAATCGTACATAATCTTCAACCAATTGATTAGTCGCGGGGCGGGGGTCAGCTGTAACGGGAGAGAGTGCACAGTGAACTCCGCAGTCACATATTTCTCCGCGTCGGTTATGCTAACCCATTGTTGCTAACTTTGGAGCTAACCCCCTTCACTTTTCCAGCACTTGAGGAAACAACAGACTTGAGTTTTTAGCATTTATTAACTGTTACACACTGGAGTCTGTACTGTACATTTACTGCCAGACTGACAACTTACTGCTAACCTTTTCCTCTGCTCCGCTCGTATCCACCGTCACTTTCCTACAGCTCACTCTTTCCCGCTCGCTACGCGAACGTACTACGTAATGCCGTATTCCTTAACGGAGTTACGATACCAACAGTTTCCTTGGTAACGACACAGAGGTTGACTCACGTACCGGAACAGCGCTGCACAGACACTCCCAAACACTATTGATTTCCGAATCAATGGATATTTGGCGTTATTTTTGACATTAAAAAATATTTTTTTGGCCTGGCGGGAGTTCTTGTTGTTAGAATTATAGGAGAAACACTGATTCAGTAAACGCTCAGTACAGTTAGACCCAGCAGTCTCCATTAGGTTGGGCAAGTTCAAAGTTGTGAAAACACCGGGGGTGTTTTGAGTGTTTGGGTGTTTGTTAGTCTGTCCCTCCCGCCGCAGGAAATAATGGATTAATCCTGGAAGGCTGTTGATGTCGCACTTTTCTCCTTATGAAAGTAACATGGAGATTATTCGACCAATGAGAATTTGGTCAGACGAGAGCATATGACCAACTAGTCGACCAGGACACTACAGCCCTACTAATTTCTGATGAAGGAGGGCTGGTTTACAATCTATAAGGTAGGGTTGACCCAAATGCTTCAAAGCTTTGTTCGATGCCTTCGTATCAGAACAGCAAAATCGGTAATCAAACATTCGTACCCCTGCTCTCATCTCGTCTACCTGCGAAACTTTGCGCGTCCAACACAGCGTCATAGGACATGTGACTCCTTAAAGTTGTCAAGCATCTGGAATAACTTCAAAGTTTGCCAGATATGCCAAAAGATACTAGCACTTCACCTGAAAAATGTAAGTAGTTTCTCGGTTGTAGACCCGACACCACGCATTCAACCTTTTTTTTGATTAGGCTAATGTTAGCATGACTTGTACATATGATATTATAGTCTCTCTCAACCCAACCGGTCAAGGCAGATGGCTGCCCACCTTGAGCTGGGTTCCGCTTGAGGTTTCTTCCCATCAAAGAGGAGTTTTTCCTTTCCGCTGTCGCCAAGTGCTGCCAATGGGGGGATTGTTGGGTCTCTGTAAATCACAGAGTCCAGTCTAGACCTGCTCTATGTGAAAAGTTCGAGCTTCGAAGCCCAAACAGAGGTATTAGGGACAGCTCTACTATGAGGCTGCAGACTTCTATCAGATCACAGATCAAACTAAATGCCCACACAGACTTTTGAAAGGAAAAAATAATCAATGCAGGTATCCAGTAAAATTCACAACATGGCTAAAAGTCTGTGTATATATCTGTGTAGTCTGTGTAAGCATAGACGTTCTGCCGCTAACAGCCTCCACTCCTCCGGTTTCAGGTTTTCCACCACATGTGGGAACGTGGCTGCAGGGATTTGCTTCCCATTTTAGCCACAAGAGTATCAGTGAGGTCCAACACTGATGTTGAGTGATAAGGTCTGGCAAACAGTCTGCCTTTAGTTCATCCCAAAAGGTGTTGAATCAGTTGAGATCAGAGCTCTGTGTAGACCAGTCAAGTTCTTCCATGCTGAACTGGAAAAAACATTTCTTTACGGAGCTGGCTTTGTCATATAGAACAGTAAAGGGACTTCATCAAACTACTGCCACAAAGTTGGAAACACACTATTATCTAAAATATATTTGATTTCCCTGACTTGGAATTAAGTGTCCAAGCAAGTTTGTGCACAAGGTTGTACATATTAGAGCTGCAGCTAACGATGGTTTTCATTGTCGATTGATCTGTCGGTTGTTTTCTCGATTAATGGATTAGTTGTTTGGTCTTTAAAATGGTGAAAAATGTCGATCATTGTTTCCCAAAGCCCAAGATGACGTCCTCAAATGTCTATAAATCAAAGATATTCAGTTTATTATCAAAGAGCACAAAGGAAACCAGAAAATATTCACATTTCAGAAGCTGGAGATTTTTGCTTTTTTTTTTAAATCGATTATCAAAATAGTTGTTGAATTCTCTGTTGATTGACAAATCAATTCATTGACTTATTGTTGCAGCTTTAGTCCACATACTTTTGGCCAAAAAAGATATATACAGTATGTGGGAAACACTCCCATTATTCCATATTTAAATGTTGCTTTAAGAACTGAAAATCAACAACAGCACTACAGATGTGCAAGACAATGGATTGTTTTTGTCATACAGTCCTGAGGGCATCAGCACATCTATAACTAAAATTCCATTTTAGCCAAAAATATATAAACCAGTGTCATTTAAATGGCTGATAAAAGCAAAACTGCTCAACAAGGATGCGAGAAAGAGGAGGAGTACGGATTTAAAGTGTAGAAAAATATTAATAAATAAAACCATTTTAAATAAAGTACAGTGAAAAACACTTCAGTCACCAGATAAAGAGCTGGTTTAATACCAAGCTCTTCACATTTAACTATATTTCTGTAAAACTCGCAGATTGAAAACAGTTGAGAGAAGATCTGCCGGCGTCTCTTTATTGTTTACCAGTATCAGGATTTATTAACGAGCTGACACAGGAACACATTCATTAGTCGCCTGTGGGATTAATACAGACACGACCAAACATGTCAGAATATCAAAGAGCATGGCCCCGTCTGCAGGGAGATGGTTGCCCGGGCGTGTTGAGTCGGTGCCAGTGGCAGCCCGACACACACACACACACACACACACACACACAGCTGAATGAAGGCAGCGTTCACACTTAGCACCGTGACCTCTTTATTCTCCTCTACCTGCATCCATGTGGCCAGGTAAGAACAATCACAGGGAAATTTGGCAGATACCAATAAAAAAACAAAACAAAACCTGATCCCGCAGGAACAGAGGTGTGATTCAGGTGAAGCAAACAGCCTCAAATCACACCAACATGACAAGAGAGAGAGTTTGAAATCGAGCCAGCAGTAAATCCAGGCACAACATAACAACCGCAGAGAGTCAAGACCAGGTGAAAAAGTCACCTGATGAACCACAGAGGAAGTAAACTACAGCATCAGCTAAAGCAATAGCTAGCGCTTTACTAGCTGGTCACCAAAACTGCTCATTAAACTACTAGTGAGTCATGTGACGTTTGTTTACAAGCCCTAATTGGCTGGAATAAGTCAACAACTTCTCTTCATGGTCAGACCAGGAAAAACTGGAAACGCTGCCCTCATGTCAGGCATTCAAGCATTAAAAAAAAGTTTCACGAGGAATGTAAACGTTCTGAAAAGTCAAGTTTTATGTCGCTCATATTTCTCAGATCATGTTTTGTTGTGTTGGATGTGATTATTGTAAATTAATGTGTTTTTATGTAAGTTTGTGACACAAATTTTTACGCTAGATCTCCCTACTAAAGCCAGAGACACTTCCTGGTTAAATAAAAGTTAAATAAATCAAGTAAACCACACATACATTATTACTAGCCAAGGGTCAAACCAAATGTAGCGCAAATTTTAACCAAATTTCCAGAAAACCATCCAAAGAAAATGCTAATTAATGCTTGTTTCCATCCATTCCTGTTATACGAATAGTAGGAAATAAACAGCAGGTGGCGCTAATTCTCCAGTCGGCGCCATTAACCCATTACAGAAGAAGAACACACCTTAAACCCAAACTTTCTCTGCCATATTTTGACTTTTTTTTTCTAATTTACAGCATTTACACTCAGGTTTTTTTAAGCACAAATTGAAATTTTACATTAAAACAGATTGGATAAGATGTGTAAGATGTTCATTTAATTGTATATTGAACTGTTGAACTTTTCATGCATTACAATCTATTTATCTATAATGTGTAATACCTTCTTGTACAGTGTGCTGAGTCTTTAAATAAACTTACTTTCTTACAAATGCAAAAGTAAGCACCCACACATCCAGCTGTTCAACGGCACAAACACACACTCACACTGCGGCACTGCACACACACACACACACACACACACACACACACACACACACACACACACACTTGTGTCCGCAATTCTGCAATTACTCAGAACTGATTATTTTGTTGATATAAATTCTAAAAAAGTGACTATGACACAACATATTTCCCGCATCTTAAGATAAAAACGCATGCAAATATGTTTGGTGTGAGTGTCATGATGGTATACCACTGATGCACACACACACAATAAATACTTTAAAGTACTCTACAGTATGCTGTATGTGTGCTAACACTCATGAGCGCACAGAAACACAAACACACACACACACACACACAGACAGAATAAGGGTATACACACACACACACTTGCAAACACACATTCAATTACAATTTAATGTATTCTTACAGACATGCACGCAAGCACAGATATTCAAATGCACTCATGGTCTCTCACACACACACACACACACACACACACACACACACACACACACACACACAGAGCCAGCTCTCTGCGGTGTGGCGGCGTTGCATCGAGCTCACCAGGTCGTCCAGGATGGTGACGGGGAAGTCGAACATGCACATCTTGACGGGCTGAGCGAGGGCTCTGTGTAGGCTGAACAGAGACTTGGCTTCCATGCTGCACACTGAACGCAGCACAGCGCAGCGCAGCCGCTCGACCGCTCGCAACACACATACAAAAATAAAATAAAAGATAAAGCAAACCAAAATAAAATATATATATATATATATATATCAAGAAGGAACTCCCACAGCTGGCTGCTCGCTCCCTCGCTGGCTCGCTCTGCCTCTCACTGAAGACTGCGAGGAATCCGTCTCAGAGAGAGAGAGAAAAAAGAAAAAAAAAGAGGAACCCTTCCACCTCCTTCCTCCTCTTCTTCCCAGCCACCAACAAACCCTGCGCTCCCCCTCGTTTCCCTCCCTCTTCCTCTTCTCGTCTTTTCCCTCCTCCTCCTCCCTCCCTCCCTCCCTCCCTCCCTCCCTCCCTTCCTCACCAGGGAGCGTCTAACTGTCAGCAGCTGCTCTCTTTACATCTTTACGTCTTGTGGAGGTATTGCCCAACACTCAGCTGTTGTGCCACAACCGCAGTGTGTTTGCTTTCTCGCGGCTGAAGAAGTGCTCAGACCACGGCGCTGCATGCATCTTTCTGGGCAAAAACAAAAAAACCCAACCTTGTTGCCCAATGAAATGCAGCAGGTACACAGAGAGAGAGGGGGGTTCTGAGTTGCCGTCTGACTCTCTTCTGCTTCATTATGCTGCAGCGATTTAATCAAGAGAGAAAGACCGGCTCTGTTTTGCTCCTGTAGTGCCAGACTGTCTGTGTGAGCCAATTAAAGATGAAGCAGGGTGACTGATGTATGAATCAGCCTCCCCCCTAATTAATGTCGCTGGTAAAAAAAAAAAAAAAAAAAAAAAAAAAAGTGAAACCAGACGTTCTGGCAGGTCACCAGCCCTCATCTGAAAATTGTTTTCTTTTGTAAATATGTACTGAGATGATGAAAGAAGCCGACGGAGTCTGAAAATCCTGAAGCTGCTGCGATGATGCTGACTCCTGCCTTTCTTACTGAGCGTTATTAAATGTTTGATGGTGTTTCTGCACTGAGACTACATGTCAATCAAACAATGTAAGCAGCTCTGTTATGTCTTCTTCTTCTGATCGTTGACATTTTATTAGGTGGAGCTCTTTTCTCCGTGTTTACTGATGTATTAGCTTCTACTGTTCATGCTAATGTTACATTCAAGTCACATCCAATTTAAGTTTGGTGAGCAGGTTCCTGTTTAGTGTGGGTCTTGTACTCCTACTAGGATGCATGAGGAAACACATCCACGCTTGTGTCAAAGTGATACATAATCCTGTTGACACTTTCATGCTATTCCATGTTGTTGGTTGCAGTTAATGTGCCAGTAAATGAAGACTATGCCAGCAAAAAAAAAAAGGCCTGGAAGAAGAAGAAGACTCTGCTCACTAATGAAAACAAGTTCAACATATTCAAAAACTCAGATTTACTAATGTTTTACAAGGAAGGAAAAAGTCTGTCAACAGCAAGCCCAAAGACAGCAGCCAAACCTCTAAAATCAGCTGTTCCAAAGTTGTAAAATACAAAAATATCATTTAATTATTCGCACAGAAAAAGCAGCATCTTCTACAGTTTGCTTGAAATCAATAAATAATTTTTAGGTTGCAATTTCAGGTTCCTATGACACAATTTGTGGTGGCAACAAGATTTTATTATGTTGTCTAACTTCCTCTAATATGAAGTAAATTTCGATGAAATCGTGGCACTTCCTGTCTGAATTTTCAGAACTTCATCTTGCAGGATGAGTCAGTAATGAATATGAAAAAAATATTGACTGTGAATTTATCTGATCATCGTTCATCTGACCTCTCTTTGACTTCTTTGCAATAACAAGCAGATATTTCTATATACCGTATTTACTCTAATAGTGGAATTTATTTACTTCCACTGCAGAGGGTACCAGGCCTTTATTGGAAGCAGGTTTATATTAGAGTGAGGCCTTTATTTATAATTTCCTCTATTTGATAAGTATATTTGCTCACATTTTAGCACGAAGATCAAATTTCCGTCTGCGTGCCGGGCTGCTCACGTTCACTCTCTACTGCGTTGTGGAAAATTCTGTCACTTATGTTACGTCAAATGTAGCTACTGCCATCGCACAGCACTTGTACGTTACTACAAACCACAATCGGCTGAACACATGCACCCACAGTGACTGAAATATGACGATAATAATTTAGATGAGTAATCCAGAACAACAAAGTGTTGAAAATAGCATGGTTATATTATGCTTAACTGGCATACACATTATATAACAGGCACCTTTTTTTATTTGTTCAGGTCGACCACACCCACACACCCCCTTTTGGGTGAAAATAAGTGCTATAAAAGTGCCGGCGGAAAAACTAGTGGCAACATGCCATATAATAAAATAAATACTTCCCCAAAGAGCGAAGGACAGTAAAAGAAGAGATCTGTAGCTTCAGGTCATCCGCAGAGATTCTAAAAATGGTAAACAGTGGGATACGTCTGTGGCAAACACTTCATCACAGCTAAGTTAATGATGTTAAAGTCAAGAGTTATAATGTTAAAAGTACACAGTAACAGACTGTTAATGCTGCATTGAAAGGGCAGTACAAAGAATATACTGAAAAGCCAAGAAAATCTCCCCCAATTTAATGTTAGCAGCTAGCTTGCTAGCACTAGCTGCATCAAGCTAGCTTTTCCCCTGGTTTGCTGAAACATAGGTACTAAGTAAAACAGCTTCACCTGCCTGTTACACGTAGCAGTAGCGTTGTTTCTGCTCTCAACTCAGTTAATATAGCTACAGTCTTTATTACAGCGGCTAATTAGCCGCTAAATTTAAATTTACACTTGTGCTGCTCAAGCACGCATAGCTCTCTCCTTCTTTTAGCTACTTTCTCACTAATCCCACAGTTGTTAACATGCTATTAGGATCTGCTAGCTACTTTAGCAGTTAGCAGTGACACTCATAAATCTCTATTTCTTTAATTTTTTCTATATAACGACGCTGATCATTCATCTGTAACGACATAACATAATTGTTGGCCTGACTGGCAATAGGATTTGGGCTCCTAATAGCTAAAAAGCAATACAGTTTTCTTATTTTATGCTATTAAATTGGCAAAGACCTCAGAATTTGCATTTACCCAATAATGGCGAGGGCATGACACAATGGCTAAGTACCCGGAAGTGTTACTCTCACTTTTATAGTGGAGGCGCCTCACCTGAAGTTAAGAAAGCCTCTGCTAACATCAGAGGACATTATTATGAAATATAATATTAAGCTTATAAATCTTCACAGAAACGAGCAGCAGCACTACATCACACAGCAAAGGCCACAAATTTAATGAATGAGGCGTTTGTACACTGATAACCAGATGAGATGCTTCAGGATCTCCATCTTTAAAAAAAAAACCTTCAGTTTGCTTGTTTTGTTCGACCAAGAGTCCAGGACCTATAGATTTTCCAAATGATTGCTATAAATTTAAAAACACACACACACGAAAAATAAACAGCAAATCCTCTAAACTAAGAAGCTGGAACCGAAGAATATTTTGGCAATTTTGCTTGAAATATGACCAAAATGATTCATCAATTATCAAAACCGGCACCCGGTCACAGATCCAACCCAAATTCTGCATGAAATTCAGCTCTTTTGACCAATTTCCTGAGGAGAACCCTGTTCAGTATGTTTATGTCATCTACACTGGGCTTCACAATTAACCTGTAGTTGATCTAGTTTGATTTCAGCATTGAGACAATTCAAATTTCATTTTCTATGAGCCTTCAAACACACTTCAACACTTCCGTCAAACCCCTGCTTTGAGGAAATTAACAACACTAACACACTAAATGGAGAAACTAAACCTTTACAGAGCAGGCATTTACATTCTCAGTCTTTGTTGTGTTGTGTGTAGGTGAGGGATTCCCCTACGGCAACCATCAGAAACATCTTATTCCTCCAACAGGAGTCAATATTGACATTTGGATTTTTTTTTTTTTTCTTCATCACCTTTGCAGCCTGAACCTGAAGACCCAAACAGCCTTTCTGCAAAACTCTGAAAAACATTTCCAGTGAAAGTGAAGTCTAACCACGTCACACGGTATGTAGGTCACACGGCTTTTACCCCAAATGGCTGAAACCGTGATAGAAAGGAAGTAAGTTTGTTTTTGACCTGACAGCAGCAACTAACAGACTCAGATCTGTGAAAAAACATGTCTGAGGTTTTCTTTATCTCACCTACTGTATCGCACCAGTCCTGCTTTCTGCTTTTACTTCTGCTTTGCTTTTTTTGTGTTTCATCATCATCGTCGGTCTGTCAGAGTGAACATCCACACTGTGTAATTATTAACTGAGCCTTTGGGGAAATCTATTGCAAAATAAAACACAATGATCCCACAAACTGAGCAAACAGCATCATTCATTCCTCGTTTTAAAAGATTTTTTTTCCTTTTCTTTCACTCGGCTAATATTTGCACGTTGAAAGAACAGCCGGTATAAATATTTTAAGTGTGTGTTGGCTCCGAGTCCGAGCCGTTAAGACTCGGGGTAATTTAAAGAAAGAGGGAAAGAAAAGACAGAATTTAGCCTTGATTCAGATGCAAACGATGTGAAGATGAAGTGCTGCTGCTGCTTTAAAAAAAAAAAAAAAAAAAAAAACACAGACACAGTAGAAGAAGAAGAAGAAGAAGAAGGAAAAGAAGAAGAAGAAGAGAGTGTAGCCGAAGGGAAAGAGGGCCTGAATTACCACTGGGAACTGCTTTCAGATGCAGAGGCCGTCCCACAGCTGAATACTGTAGAAGAGCGGTTGTCATGGAAACAGGGAGGCAAAGCCAGCTCTTCATAGGGCTACATAGGATCCCCCCCCCCTCCCTCTCCTCTCCTCTCCTCTTCCTCCTCCTCCTCCTCCTCCTCCTCCCCTCTTTTTTTCTCCACAGATACCAAGCCAGGACAGGAAGCGAGACTGGAACCCGCAGGTCCGCTTCCTGTGGACTCGGACAAAGACAGGACGGGCGGTGCAGGTACACAGGAGGTCAGTTCATCTGCAAGGCGTGACTGCTACGTGTAAACCTGTCGTCGCTGCTCTCGCTCTCATCTGACGGGTTAAAGGCCTCTCTTCAAGATGATGACGATGATGATGATGATGATGAGGTGTTTAACAGTTTTACAGCCCGACGTGCAACAGGAGAATAAAACCATCGACATCACGGGCGACTATTAGAAGAAGTCCAGGTGTTAAATCTTTTTCACTGTGGTTTCAATACATACAGACTGAAATAATTCAGCAACATATTCACTGTTGAAACGTGCAGCTCGATGTTTGCCAAGCTCAGATTTTATCTCCTGTTTTGTCACCACAGCTGGATGCTTTTGTTCTATTGTAAAGCTGCTTCAGTGGAGAAACCACCCAAGTCTTAAAGAGGTCAAAAGTTTAATGTTATATACTGTAAATAGTGTGGTATAGTGGTTCACAACCTTGTTTTGGCTTGTGAGCCCCTTAAAATAAAGTAAAGTCTACCTGGTAAGCCTCGTCACATGTTGTATTGTAATGAAAGAGGACTTATTTTGTTTTATTTTAATAACTTTTAGAGGGTTACAGAGATAAAATACAATAAATAAAGTAAAAGGAATCGCATCATCTCGCAACCCCTTATAATAATCCATCAAAATCAACGGGTGTGTCGTCACCTGTTGGTTTTCATTATTATTTATCATTATCCAACCGGGGCTCGGTGCTCTGGTTGGATCCACATAGAGAGCCAGGGCCAACGTTAGCCCCGGCTCTCCATGTGGAGCACTGAGCCCCGGTTTGTTATTCAGGTTTAAGAGGGAAGAAGCAACGGGTCTGACGGGCAGCCGAGTGAAGTAGAGCCTGCGGAGGAAACACCGGGACCGTCGGGGTGACACAGTCTATCGAGGGAAGCACAGTGAGGCGGCAGAGGAGAAGGCGACATATCAGCCTCTCATAATCGTCAGAATTTGCAGATGCCGATGTCATCAATACTGATGGCGTGCCGATAATATCGTGCATCCTTACTTATTAACGGAGCAATAATTTCCAAAACCACAGCACACTGATTTTAGAGACTGAGACCATAATGACTTGTTGAAAACAATGACTGACGTAGTATTTCTAGAGAGAAGTTGGTGCATCTAGCGGTCGTTGGCGGCACTTTGAGGTACCTCAACCTCAACCCGTGGTAGCTGCTGCACTGATGCTCTCTGCTGTTTGACCTCCCGGCCTGCGGTAACCGAGCAGCTGCTCGCTGCTTCTCTTGAAGATGCTAGTTTAACGTTAGCATGATAGCTATCTGAACCAGACAACAACTCCATGGAATATTCACAACGTATATTCTGCCACAGTGAGCAGATCAAGGCACTTCTTTCTTCCTTGGATGGCATGGAGGTGCGTTTGTTTTATAATTCATGCAGCCCTTGCGGGAGGTCAGCAAACACACCTGTAACTCCATTTCATTGGCACAACCAGGTACTACAAATCTACAGAATATTTCCTGAGAGTAACACTGCACATCCCTCTGTCTGCTGCATTACTGGATAATACAGCAATGAATCAATCATCGATTAATCATCGACATCCCTACTGCTGATTATTGTATTGATTAAAGTTGTCCTCAAGCTGTTCATGAACTCACACACTCACACATTCTGATACCATTTATGGTCGTCATGTTGTCTCAGCAACGGCCTCACAATGTTTTTACATTCCAATCATTCACATCCTCTTCAAACATGGTTTTTGTGTTGTGTGTGTAAAAAAAAAAAAAGAATAGCAGCTGATATATCATTATGTTGTTGTTTTGTTACCATAGTATCAATATGTTGATTGTAATTTTTGTTTTATTCATACTTTTCCTGTTTTATCACTAAACACAAACACTGTTTCTATGTGCTGTTACTGACAGAGATGAGCACAAATACTTCAAATCAAAGGTAAAAAAAAAACAAACTTTTTCTTCTGTGTAACATTTCAGTAATTTTTATTGTTGCATTCACTGAGTTGTGCAGCTTCTGGAACTTGAAGGATTTCCAGTCAGATGCTGAATGTCACAAAACAAAACCAAAAAAAGGGAAGTTTTTATTATTATGAAAATGGGGAAACGTGCTTCCTTCCAGTTTCTAGAAAGTAAAATTTATCTTTAAGACTTTCAAAATTATGCTTATATATTTGTGCAAAATATCAGTGATTAATACATTTTATTTTTTTATAAAATTATTGCCTGATACTGATAAGAAGATTGATATATTGTTTACCCCTAAAGTTCATATTATGATTTTCATTCAGGCTGCTTAAAGGTGTGCAGGATTTAGTGACATCTAGTGGTGAGGGTGCAGATTGCAACCAACTGAATACCCCTCCACCCCCAACATGGTGGGCTCCATGGAAGAGGACCCGCTCATTCTAAGGTAATGAAAACACAACAATTCTTATTTTTAAGGTGATTATACACCAATTAAAACATATTATATCCCATTTCTGCAGAGTCTGTTCTGCTAGATGCAACTAAATCCAACACACTGCACCTTTAAATCTCAGTTTCTGCACAAAATGTAATAAGAGTAGAAGATGTTTGTTTTTTTTCAAGTCTACGCAGGTAAATGTAGATAATGTGATTTATCTGCAAGTGATTCACCCCCCGCTCAGATGTCAAGTGTTTTATATCACACCTCCTATGTCAGCACAGTGGACGGACGGATGAAGAGATATCATTCCTCCTCTGGAGCCTGTTTTGTACCGCGCACAAGAAAAACATCCCCCCCCAAAAAAAAAAAAAAACGCAAGACATCTAAAAAAGAGTCTCTGGATGGAAAAGTTCAGCCTTCAGTCGGCATGAACACGCCTGCAAATGATTACAGTGTCTAAACACACAACTCTGATCCGGTCACTTGGAAATTACAAACGTGGACAGTTGGCCTTGAAGAGCAGATTTGAAAAAAACAAATTAGGACAAACAGCCGAGGAGGAGGAGGAGGAGGAGGAGGAGGAGGAGGAGGAGGAGGAGGAGGAGGAGGGAAAAAAAAAAAACAAAACAGAGCTGCACAGACTGACGGTGAAACTCTCAGAAACACTCAGCAACAAGTCGAAATGTTACACCGCTCCTGCACTTTTGTAACACTGTTCATACACTTCTCTGCACAAGAGATTTCAAGGACAAGCCCTTCTTCTTCCACACACAAAACTAATGCTTCTGAAAAAAAAAAAATAAAAAAAAAATCCCCCCCCCCCCTCGGGACTAAAAACTGAGGGGGAAAAAAAAAATCTCTGATTCTTGTCACATTCCATCAGACAAAGAAGTCAGATATGCTTGGAGTGAAGTCAAGCTTCAAGAGCGAGTGGTTTCTGGAGCAGCGGGCAGAAAATGGAGCACTGTGGCAGCGACAGAAAAGCTCACAGCTTTATCTGCACACTACATTTCCTACAATAGTGGAGGGGAGGAAGAAAAAAAAGGCAAATAAATGTTCCAAAAGAGGATAAACATCAATAATACCAGCGAGAGGAAACAGGATTTGCGTGTAGGAGAGAAAAGAAGAATAAGAGAAGGTTGTTTACACTCAGATCCAGGCAATGTGTTTGGTGTGTGTGTGTGTGTGTGTGTGTGTGTGTGTGTGTTGAGGGTTAAATAGACCCTTTAAACAGAAGCAGTGGGGAAGCCTCACATCCTGAAGCAGCAGCTCTCATCCTGCTCGCCTCACGGACAAAACTCAGCGGTGACCTTTGACACTGAATCATCATGTTTACTTGATGAAACTCAACTGCACTGCTTAAAGGATGAGTTTGTTTATTTTCTATATTTTTTTTTAAATGTTTGGAGCCAAACCAACAAGTATGGTGTGTGTATCCAAAGCTTGATATATCTTATTCCTTGTTGCCGTAGACCTCCGTCGTTGTCTAAAAACTATCAAAAACACATCAGCGAGCCACATCGCTGCACTTGTTGACATGATCCTTCATTAGGAAGAGTTTAGTCACGTTAGTTTGTTTACAAGCGGCTCCAAAGACTAATAACAGCGACCACATTTTCAGTCTCCGGAGAGCAGTTCTGTGTACGGCAGACACCACTGAGCACGTGCGGTTATGTTTACAGCTTAACTAGCTTGTTGTGCTACATAACACACAACCTCTAAAGGTATTTGAGAAATTTACAGTGTAGTTTAATGTATTCTCACATTTAAGAACCTGGAACAATCAAATGTTTGGTATTTTTGCTTTCAAAAAAATGACTAAATAAAGAAAAATAATTAAGAAAAGCTTGCAACTCATAGAAATATGCAACGTGTGATGAATTATACACTGATTTTATTCTTGATTTGTCATTTAATGTAAAAAATGTCACAATTCTCAGAGCCAAAACCCCAAACATTTGAAAAAAAACCTGATTATGAAATGTGATTATGAAGATGAACCGTAACAGGTAAAAAATTATGACACATGCCAATCAGATGTTACCAAAACCCAAAGTAATGCCTTAAAACTTCTTTCTAAAAGAACAATTCATGGTTTCCACATTCAGTGGACGGCTGCAGGTTTGCATGTGGACAATCAGAGGTCCGTAAACACAGATGCATTTCACACGTGCACGCTAGAAAACAAGGTTGCAGTCGTGATTTCCAGAGTTATATAATCCAGTCATATTTTAAACTGCTGCTTTGCCACTATAACTTGCTGGTTTTTCATTCGTATTTCATTGTCTCCCCGATACTTACACAAGACGGCGTGTGCTACAGCTTAATAAGAATATACAGCATATATGCACACAGTAGACGAGACAGGTGTTCCGGTGCATGCTAAGGTGGTGCTCTTGCAGTGCGTACAAACCACTTGGTCTCAAATTTTGGGCTGCGTGGACCCTTGTGGACGTGGACACATGATGAAATTTACGTCATTCGGACCAATACGGACCCTCGGGACCATGCAGACACTTCAAGTTGTGGTGTGGTTACGTTTAAATTCATCGTTCTTGCTCTATTTGAGATATATTTGGAAAATATCTGTTTATGCATCTTAACTGGAGTTTGTCTACAGTCTTTTGATGCAAATAAACTGGACGTTGTGTTGTGTTGTGTGTTGTAGTCTGTTTATGTTGTTTGTATTTATTGTTTTAACGATGTTCATGCTGCCTTCTTGGCCTGATCTCTCTTGAAAAACCTCAATGAGACTTTTATCTGGTTAGATAAGAGACGTCTGGTTAAAAACGTATCTTCATATTTATGATGCACATCCTGCAAAATTTTTTGGTATTTTTGCTGAACAAATGACAACATACTAATCTATCCATCCATTTTCTATATAAGCTTATCCTGTGTAGGATCACCAGGGGGGTTGGAAACTATCCCAGCATGCACTGGGCATGGGGCGGGCGGACTACACCCTGGGCAGGTCGCCAGTCTATCGCAGAGCTAACACACATAGTGACCCACTAGCACATAAACACTTACAGACGCTTTCCAGCTCACCTGACCTGCATGTCTTTTAGACAGCGAGAGAGGAAACCTCCACACACACACACACACACAAACAATTCATCAATATTCAACAATTCACTGATATTGATCTATTTCTTGTCGAGTCATTAACGGATTAATCGACGAAGCGTTTTCCTCTTGAATCTCAAAACGCTGTCCGACAGTTTGTCCTCTGCTCCTGAGCAGAAACAACTCATGTCTGCGGAGCTGTGATGTATTATTAATGTGTCGACCTTTGTTTATGGACACTGCTGCTGCTGTTGGACTAAACAAGAGGAAGTAACCCCCCCCCGCCCACCCACCCGCCCACCCCCGACCCTCCGCCACCCACAGTTCTTGGACAGAAGAGGTCATGAGCTCCACTGACAAAAGGATGTTTTCCGTCCGAACACAAGAGGAAGCAACTAACTCCATTTCTAGGTTCATCTTTAGAAAATGACACCATATTTGTATTTTGCGGTTATTTTTCCAAGTAACAGACCATTCGTGTCGTCACCAGAAGTCCCCGGAACCCAAAGTGTTGGGTCTTAAGTGTTTATTTTGTCTGAAAAAACTGTTAAAAACCACAAAGAGAATCAGTTTACAATAATAGAAAACATAGAAAAGCTGCAAATATTCACACTGTACACACTGATGATTGATTTTCAATTACATTCAATCAATTAATTAATTATTTCAGCGCTGTTTCATACCATTTTCGGCCAAAACTGACACTGATACTACAATCCACAGCTCTTTACTTAAAACACTGCTTATATTTCTAGTGAATATACTGGAGAATATTAACTAAAACAAATATATCTGTTGTCAGATTATCTAACGACTATTTATTTCAATGTTTATTTAATAATTTATTCTATTTACTCTATTCAAGTTAATTAATCTACGCTATCAACAGCAAAAAAAAAAACCAAATGCTTCTTAAATCCTCAGATTTAAGAAGCAGCAACCAGTAAATGTTTTGTGTTTTTTACTTGTTAAAGGCCTCAAATGGTTCATCAGTGTTAATGTTGTAACAATTAGACAAACAAATAGGCAATTAATCACTAAAAGGATCAACCGGTTAATAAATCAGGAATTATCTGGATAATTAATCAATTGTTTAAGTCATTTATCAAACAAAAAAATGCCAAACATTGTCTGCTTCAAGCTTCCAAAACGTGAATATTTATTGATTTCTTTTTTTTTTTTTTAATCTTTTAAAAATTAATTGTGATCATTTTGAACTGCTGGTCGGACAAAAGACAAGAGGTTTAGGAGGTTGTGATATTTTACAATATCTCATAGACTAAATAATATTTAACCATCAACCAATAAGAATACTGTATTACCTTTAACTACACTGTCATTTTACTACACATCCTGTGTACACTCAGCCTCATTAATTAAGTACTTTTTCTATTTTTATTTTATGTTTTTTATTCATAGTATTTATCATTATTAGTAGTATTTGGTATTTACAGTATTTTATTCCCATATTTTATGTTATTTTTAACATGTGTTGTTTTTTTTATACCTTTGCACCGAGTGTTGGAATAAACCTTGAAACCTTAATCAAAGGATTAATCAATAATTAAAACAATAGTTTAGATGCAGGCCCAAATAAAAGTAAGTAAAACTGTCATTGTTGTTATGATATTCATATTACTGTTGACTATGAATGAATCAACAGGTCACTTTATAAGTTTCCCTCAGACTGTCTGACTGGACTGATCTCTGTACAGTGAATAAGAACAGCACAAGAAAATGTCAAAATAAAGAAACTAAATCAATTAATTGTTACATCATTTATAAATACAAAGCACCAAATGTTCTCATTTTGGTTTCTCTCTGTTTTCTATCATCATAAATGATAAACTGTTGGTTAGAGAACAAACTGAAGTGTCTGGAAATGTGTGATGGGCATTTTTTTAGCATTTTCTAACATTTTATAGACTAAAGAATTAATTGATTAATCAAAAAAGTACTCTACAGATTCATAGATAATTAAAACTATAGTTTGTGGCGGCAGGCCTAAGACAATAAAAGACAATAAAAAAAACAAGATAATGTTATTGTCATCCTAATAGAGCAGGTGTTCAGTCTGACACTCCTACAAACACAAAAAATATCAAAGTACCAGCAGTGGAAGAAATACTCAGACACTTTACTGAAGTAAAAGTACATAAGTATTACGAGCTTGATGTAGTTAAAGTATTGCAGTAAAAGTACATAAGTATTATGAGCTTGATGTAGTTAAAGTATTGCAGTAAAAGTAGTGGTTTGGTCCCTCTGACTGATATATTATTATATATGACATCATTAGATTATTAATAGTGAAGCATCAGTGTTAGAGCAGCATGTTACTGTTGTAGCTGCTGGAGGTGGAGCTAGTTTACACTACTTTATATACAGTTAGCTAGTTTAGTCCAGTGGTTCCCAACCTAGGGGTCGGGCCCCTCCAAAGGGTCAGCAGATAAATCTGAGGGGTGGTGAGATGATTAATGGGAGAGGAAAGAAGAAAAAGTTCTGATACACAAATCTGTATTCAGTTTTTTTGGACTTTTTCTCTAATCTTTGATTTTTGCTGAAATATTGGATCATTTGAACATTTATTGAAATGAAAGCATGTGAGAAGTTTAGAGGGAAAAATCACTTTTTGGTGGAGCTGTTAACAACTCATAGACATGTGAAATGTGACCCCGACTACACACTGCTTTTTGTAAGACGTCAAAAGCCAAAAAGGTTGGAAACCACTGGTTTCATCTTTAACAATGTGTTGTATTTTAAAAGCTTGTTACATTATCCATTGTGTCAAATCTTCATCTGAAAAGTAACTAAAATGTAGTGGAGTGGAAGTATAAAGTAGCAAATGGAAATACTAAGGGCAAATACCTCAAAATTGTACTTAATTGCAATACTTGAGTCAATGTACTTAGTTTCTTTTCACCAACGCAAAATACACAAGTGCATCTGTAAAATATTAGCTGGAGAGACGGTGGGAGAAAGAGGTTATCATTAGGAAGGTATTGATCATCTGCAGCATGTCATTTCAATCAAACTCGAGCTCTGCATGAGGTGCAGGAAGCCGCCACAACACAACAACAGTGTGATTAACGCCTAATTATAATATGCAAATGAGCACAGGTGTCCATTTAAATGACGCTTCTCAGTTAATTTTCTTACCTGTTTTTCCAGCATGATCATTCTCTCAGTATCATGACCTTCATGGAGAGTGTATCCATGCGAGTTCAGGTTCACCGTTAGACACACTTCTCCTCTGCCAGCATCTTGGGTGAGAAAAAAAAAATAACGGAGAAGGAGGAAAAAAAAAATGTTACTGATGCTTTGAGCTAACTAGCGTTAACGTTGGGAGGCTAGTAGACAGCTCAATGCTTTATCCTTGAGAGAAATGTCCTCAGAGGCTCCAGCATGTCTCGGCATCAATAAAAAAAGGCATTAAGGAGTGTTTATTCATGGAGGAAAACACCACAGCGGTCAGCGACCAGGGAGGGGGAGGAAAACAACCAACGGGCGAGCTGAGGGCTTGCTAACGTTAGCTTAGCCAGCTAAACCCAACGATTATCAAAACGTTATTTGTCTCCTCCTGCCTTCATCCATCGCAGCTCCGCTCCCTTCCAGTCACGCTCGAAAAAACACCCCGGAAAGGTCTCCTCTTGCGTCGGTTCTCCTTAGCAAATCCGCACCGATGCTCGACGGCGACATCCCAGGGAAGAGCGGTCAGTCCGGGGGTAGATGTGGAGATTTAACCACTGAAGCACTGATGCTTCAATGGATGCTGCTGCTGTTGCTGCTGCTGCTGCTGGCTGATGAGGAATCTCCGCTTTCACCAAGACAAGACGCTGCTGCTTCCACTGCTGCTACAAGCATCTCAGAACAACGACGCTCCTGAACGCACCACACGTATCACGACGCAGAGAGGGACAGAGACGCCCTTGAACGCACCCCAATTCAGTTCTAGTGATTTTAAAGATCCCCTCCACACGTTTTAAGACGTTTATAAGATACTCTACTTTGAATAATAATATGTGTCTTTTATGGTTTTTGTTTTTCCACAAAAAAGAAAGATTAATTATCTTGTTAAAATCCTTAAAATTAAATCTACTCCTTCTCCTTCATTAAAAAAATCTTGAATCTATAAATATGCAAATATATTTCATTTTAAAAGTTCAACAGATGTCTCCTACTTAACTGTAAAGTCCATTCTCAGTCTATGTGCACTGGAGGCTTCAGGTTTCCACTTCACACTTGTCTTAATTGAATATTGGACCACAATTGGCTTCCAAACTATTTTTGATGTCACACATCTTACTCGTAGGCTTAAACATCCAACTGAAGGGACAAGAACAAAAGCACATTTTTTTCAGTGGAGGGGGACTTTAAACATTATTTCTAAATGATAACAGTCAGTGATCGAAAGTAACTAAGTACATTTACTCAAGTACTGTACTTAAGTACATTTTTATACAGTCATATTCTAAGTTCATGGTCATTTTCAGGTATTTAACAGGTAGTTTTTAGGACTTTTTACTCAGACGGTGGTGCAATCTGGTACAAATTATGAGAAAAAAACAGAATAAAGTGTAATTTGCTGTGGAAAATTAGATATTTATCAATAAAAGTCTGACAAAAACCAAAAAAATTGCCACTGATACAGATGGCCAGAGACAGATGAAGTAGATTAAATAATTTTTTAGTACTGATTCAATTTTTAAATTAAATTTAATGGTAATTTATATTACACTGTTACGCATTAACTTGCGACCTCTGTAGTTTGCTGCTGTACAATCTTTTGTTTTATTGTTTTACTGCCTTGTTTTTTTTTCTTTTTTATTAATTTTCTCTGTTTTAATTAGTTTAAACTTTTGCCAGCATTTATTATTTACACTGATATTGCAAGCTATTTTTCTTTCTGTCCTATCGACAGTGTTTTGGGTTGCATCTGATTGCCCTTACAGGGACGAATAAAGTTGTATCTGAATGTGTGCACAAGATAATTTGCTAGAAATTCATGTGTCTCTAACATACAGTGCACTAACCTTCAGATGCAAACATCCGCCATATAACGGAGGGAATCAAGTTTTATTTTCACCTCAGAATGTCATACAATGAAATTCTTGCTCCTCTTGCACATAAAGGAAGACAGAAAATTTATCAATTACCAATCTATTAACATTTATAACTGCAGACTTTAATTATTTTCATGAATGACTTTGACATGTGAAGCACATTAAAGACTTATAATCCTATTATAACTGCAGACCTGGTGACTCATCAGGAAGTATGAAACATTTAACTCTTTATTATTGATTTATAATCATTAAAGTTTTGGATCAGTCAGTCTGGCTTAGCTCTAAACATCCTCATGGTGTAGTTGATTGTTTTTTAGTGACATACACACGATCCAATGTGAATGCAGCCTGTTCAAAAAACTGATAAAAACTCTTAATAATAGTTGTTGTAGTAATACTAGACCAGTACTATTACAAATGTTTTACTTTATCCTACTTAAACATTCAATGTGCTATTTTGATTTTTTGCCCTCTATATGTAGCTTCACCCAAAAGAAGATTTAGTAATAAACAATAAATTCTTGGGTGTTGTAATAAATAATTGCTTAATAGTCACAATCACTGATAAGTATACAGGTCTTGCAGTTATAAATTATTATAAGTCATTAATAAAGGGTTAAATGTTTCACACATATGAATTTATAATAAATTATCTTGTTTGTACAATATAATAACTTCACACAAGATTAAAAAGTATCCTCTTTCAGGACTCCATAATACGAAGACTGTAATGATTATAATGAGCTTGGAAATACTTTGACAAAAAAGTATTAGTCCGTGGTCTGCTGAAGAAAACCACAAGATGTGGCTGAAAGTTCCCAAAGATTTCCAGTAAGTCTACCTTACTATTTTGAGGAGAGTCTCTTGTGTTGTCTTACATTTCCACAGAGGTGGAAACTAAATACGTTTACTCAAGTACAATTTTGAAGAGCAAAATATTGTACTTTTTTACTCTACACTAAAAATCACCGAGTTAAAATTATACCCAGTTTAGATCAATATAGCAGCAACACAATACTGAGTTAATGTTACCTAGAAAGCCACTCAAGACAAGAGGTTGTTTTGATCCAGTTTATTTTAGACTTAGAAAACTTTAATATCCTCCAAGAGGCAATTTGTGGTACAGCACAGAACATGTAGACATGTTAAAAGTACATCAGATAAACAAAAACAACAATAGTTCAAATTCGTCTATAGCAGCCATCATAAATACCATCAAAGTCCTGGCAGGCATTTAAAGTGCATATCATTCACTGTACACCAACAATTGTAATAAATATAAATAGATGGTAAGTATACTGCACATCCCCGATGTATGCATGTATTTCCTCAGACTCCCCATGGCTACCACATCTTATTTAACTGAGTTATTGCCATGGGAATAAATTAGTGTTTTACTCGGTTGGTCCTGATCTTAGGGTATCTATAACTCTGACTGTTTGTCTGCCTTCTCAGTCAGTCCGGTCAGGTCCAGGTCCGTATCAGCATACAATGCAATAAGAAAGGACACTCCCAATAAAACATTTGTAAAATAGAGTGAGAATTTTGTTATCAACATTAAAAAAGTTCAGTTTTCTAAGAAAGGGCTGTTGGCCTTTTTAAAAATAGCATCAGGACATTGGTCCATTTTTTTACTGTTATTTTCCATTTCATCACACTGTGTGCAATCCACACGTTTCATAATTGCTCAGGCAACAAACAAACAAACAGAAATCAGAAAAAAACAAAAACAGCACTTCTGCAATGAGTCAAAATTATGTCTTTACCAAAAGTCCATTAAACAATATTTTTATATAACAAAACATACACTCTTTTGTTTTGCATTTCCAAATACGAGATAAAAGGTGACCAAAGATCATAGAGAGTTTGTCCACAATTTTTGTTTTCCAATGACAACTTCTCTAAGGGAAGAAACACTGTCCTTGGAAACACAAAGAGGGACTTTGATGCTAAAATTCACTTGATATGACTAATTTTTGCACGAGGACACACTGTGGATTTTGACTTCCATCACTTACAATGAAAGCACATTTGAAGGATCTTTTAATATCCAGTATGAACAGGAGGAATGATTACAGCGAGGAAAACCTCTTTCACTGTTCTTACGGACACCTGACTGTTGATTTAAAGCAGACTTGAAAAATTGTGAACCTGCCCTTTAATCTCCTCCCTCGGCTCGCGGTGCATTGTGGGACTTTATGTAAAGGCAACATGGCGGCAGCCTGTGCCAGATCTCTCAGTAAGGTCGGTTGGAGTATTTTGGAGTCTCCGGTAGTCCGCCGGTCCGGTACCGGCTCCTACCTGGTGGGGAATGCCAGCGCACGCGTGTCCAGGAGGGCGTACGGTACCGGCAGCGGACCGGGGCTCGGCTCCAGGCTGCTGTCCTCTCTGCGGGCAGGAGGAGGCAGGGCGCTCGGCTGCGCCTTTCTGCTCGGAGGGGGTCTAAGTTTATACCAGACTGTCAGGTGGTCAGTCCAGCAGCATCTGGCCGAGGAGCACAGCGAGGTGAGTCCGGTCAGCTGCGTCGTTACGCGGTCAGGAGACAGACAGACACACACACAGTGGCTCCGGCGAGACTTATTGTCCCCCCACTTTCAGGTATTACGGTAATGACTTGGTGCTTCTAAACCAGGTATTACGGTCATGGCGACCGTGTCAAAGGCATGACATGTTGGACCTTTAAATCCAGTCAGAATTAACCATTGTGTCATTCAAATGAAATCTAAGTGGTATGATAATAAAAAAATCATATGTACCTGGTGCTGTTGTGACAGAAAGGAACCGGGAGAAACGAAATGGCCAAACAGCCAAATCTGTCTAAAAGAAACTAGACCCTTTTATTTTTCTTGACTGGATGTGTCCCACTCAGTGTCCAGTATCTTTTCACAAATAATTTAACGCGCCAGGTTTTCAGAAAACTTGTTCTGAGACACAGACATGTCATTGTACTAGTGAAAATGAAGAGAAGGTGCGCTTGATGTGCACCTGTACTATACTAAAGTAGTCTCTCATTAATGAGTAACGTGTTCACGTGTTCATAACTGAGTACTTTCGTCGCCAGTTCAGCGTTATTGCAGCAGTTTAATCAGCTGTATGTATGTGTCTTAATGACTTCCAGTCTAGTGGACATGAGTTTTCTGTGGGCTTGGATGGGAGGGGAACTATCTTGAGCGTTCAGGCTGGAGACTGCTTGAGGTTGTGACCACAAACAGTCTCCAGCTGCTACCGTTTTTGATCTGGAAGTACCCTGATGGGAAGAGGGAATGCATTTCTTACCATGTTTTAGTTGTATAAAAACTGTAGGCTAGGTAGAGATTGAAAGGACGCTGATGTGAAAAAGTTCATTAGCTTGTTACGTTACCCAAACCTCCTCTTCAAAACTCATTCCAGCGCTGTTAGACAGACGGAGAGGGTCACCTGTGTCTGTTCTGCAGCTGCTCCATGATCTGAACCACTACTGCAATACCACTAAATATATTTACTTAAAGAATAGTTGATGTGAAGCTTATATGAGGATTCATCAGTCTGAGTTAGTCATATCAAGTGGATATCTGACACATTTACAGTCTTTTTAGCATCAAATTCCCTCTTTGTGTTTCCTCAGACAGTGTTTCCCTGTTGAGCTGTGGTGGAAGTATAGTAACAAAAAGAGGGACTTTGGCACTAAAAAGACTGTAACGTTGAGAGATATCTCATTTAGACTCATTTGGACGCTGAAGCTTCATATCAGCTTCAGATAAACTGAAAACAGTGAAAAATGTCCAAAGGTTATGTCATCAAATTGCCTGTTTTGTTCAACCAACTGTCCAAAACACAAACGTATTTAATTTACTATCATATAAGATCAAGAATAGCAGAAAATCCTCTCAATTGTCATGAAATTTTTGGCTTTTTCTACTTTAAAACTGACTTACGTGATCGATCGATTATCAAAATAGCCGCTCATTATTTTTAAGACCGACATGGATCCTCTTTCCTCTGCTGTCGTCTTCCAGGTTCCAGGTGACGGTCTGAAGTTGATTCTGTACCAGTACAAGACCTGCCCGTTCTGCAGCAAAGTGCGAGCCTTCCTGGACTACCACGGGCTGCCCTACGAGATCGTAGAGGTGAACCCGGTGATGAGAAAGGAGATCAAGTGGTCGACCTACAGAAAAGTGCCCATCCTGATGGTGGATGGTGACGTGGTAAGAGTCCGATATTATCTGCAGGAGACAGGATTTTTATATAGATACTAGATCCCACCGCTAGTATCTGTCTCACCTCAAATACAGAGTTTAAGAAGATGATAGTTTTATTTTAGTTTAAACTCTTTAAAGCCTCTTTCACACATAGATCCCAGTAAATTACTGGGATAACCTTTAATGCACCGCTAGTGATTTTCACTATTCACACCTGCAGCTACATTCAGGAACATTTCCGTCTTGCGTCTTTTCACACATGCCATGGCGATGCTGGAATAGACTGGGCAAGGGACAGTAAAGCAGATGGCGGATATGTCATGTGACACTTATGGATGCCAACCGCCATAAAACTCAATAGAAGAGGAAAAAGATGGTAGAAGCCGGATGTACACCGACGATGTCTCTTATTTTCAGGAACATGGTGGACTTTCTTTGTCCGGTGCCAATTTTCTTGTAATGTATTTAATATTCAACAAGTTTGCGAGACAAGAAGTGTCTGTAAACAAGCTGCGCATTTGAATACGTCATCAGCGGAGTCTTGTGATTGGTTTGCTGTCCCTGCAATGTTACTGCTTTCATTCATAACACAGCATTTTCCCTGAAATATTACAACGTCTTGAGGTGAGACATTGGCGGAGTATCGATCCCTGCTGCCGTTCACACACGACTCCATGCAGGAAATGTTCCTGAACATTTCAGGGACAGACTGCATGTGTGTGAAAGCGGCTTTCAAACCCTTGTTTGCCTTTCTGGCTCTTGAGACACCAAAATACTTATTTGAAGTCACACAGGAAACAAGCTATCAAAAGAAACACAGCTTTCTACCTCAAAACCAGCGTTAACATGTCGAATCTGGTTCACATTTGAGTAAAAACTTTTTCTAAACCACCGTAGAAAAGATTAGAGACCATATCACAAAGATGCTTAAACACTTTTCAGTCTGATAAATAAATTAAGTCCCGTTGTAATTTGGAAATTAAACTTGTAAACCTGAATCAGAATTCACCAAGTTGACTCTGAGTCACCAGTTCAGACCAAATATCTTTATTTATTTATTTATTTATTTATTTAGTTAGTTAGTTAGCTTGTCTCCCATTTAAATATAGTTAATAGGAACAAACAAGCGTTTCCCATAGAGATGCTGTCAGAACCACAAACCAGCTACGATGTATGTAATTGTATAGATACTCATACAGTGTCTTTATAGACAAAATAAAAACAGCACATTAATGAATCAGGAATGAAGGGCCTCTGGGTAAGTGATACCTTCAGTCTGTTTAAACAGGGGAGGAAGTTATAAACATGTTTAGAGCAGTGAGAGGAGTCATGACGGATCTTCTGCCCCTTTTTCTGCAATGTAACGGTGGACGTTAACAGCTTCTGTGTACGATGACACAGCTAAAATAAAGTGCAGAGAACCGACAGCTCGGTTTCTCAACTGCTGATTTGAATCTGTGATTATTTTCGGTGGACGGCCTGAAAAACTGGTTATCAGTTCAATTCAGTTCAGATCTTTATCCGTCCCACAAGAGGAAACTCTCTTTGCAGCAAAGCAGCACACAAACTCTGAAACATAAACACAACCAGTGAGACAATTGAAGACATTAAAAGTTTTGATAATATGCTCAGAATTCAGAATGAAATAAAGGATGTATGTCAGCAAAGATAAGAAATCCAGTCATAGTTATTAGTGTATTTTTTGTAAAATTCTGGTATTGTGACAACCTTGGAGAGTTCACTATACCCAGTATAAACTGCACAAGATGCCTAAACTATACAGATAACACCACTATATTCACCCAGTCTGCCTCTGCACACCAGTACAAACAGTCTGGACAAACGTCACAAATGATCGTCTCTGTTGGGTCGCAGCATCCCAGTCTGCTCCTCCAAGTGTTTTTTTTTTTCCAAGTGTGTTGTGTTTAGTTTTTAATGAACCCTGCATGATGTGTTTGTGTCTTTTCTCTCTTTTGTTTCCCGTCTGCAGCAACTGAATGACTCATCTGTCATCATCAGCTCCCTCAAGACCCACTTAATCGACAAGTGAGTCGCAGCTTCCTCAACATGTTATTTGATGTCATGTGAAGATTTAATTTCTCTCCATAATTATTGTAATTAAACACGTCAAATATCCCGACACTGTATAACTTAGTGTTAAATGATAGTCATTGTGAGGGGAGATCATACTGCTTGTTTCTGCTGCTACAGCAACATGTTTTAACATCATATAAAAGCTTAAAGTGTTTACCTTTTTAAATTTAAAACCTTCAGCCTTAGCTTGGCTTTTTATTAGAATATTTTATTACCTTTATTTACTTTATTTAATCATTTAATTTATTGCATTAATGTTTTAAAATGTTTCTTACCTATTTTAACTGTCACTGTCTTCTATCGATTTTATTTAAAATAAGGATAATCTTTTATTTATTATGTATTTTACTGTTTTTTGTGGGGGGGTTTCACATGTACATTAGTCTTTGTTTTTATTCTTATCAGCTTGTCAGTCATCTGTAAAGCACTTTAAAGCACTTTTTTCTCCAGGTTTGGAGATATCTGTCTCTTAAGGAGCCCCCCAAGGGTCAAGGCGAGATTTTTTAATTTATTTATTTTGCATTATCTCACAATATTTTGCGTTAACTTGCAATATTTTTCGTCTTCAATTCCTTCTCTGAGCCATAACGTCTATTTCCGCTCAGCTGCTCCCAGCTGAAGCCCCAGTATGGATCAGCGTATTGTATTTTCCTTTGAACTGGGCATTAGATATGCTAATATAGTACTACTGCTCCGTAGTCATTGTGATGTAATTGGTGAAAGTAAACTTAAACAAATTCTTAGATCGTGAGTTCTCTCCAGAAGAAAGCGGTACGATAATCAGCAGGATGCTGTCGGTTTCACTCGTGACAGATTACTGTAGTCAGGACAACTGCACGGATACAGATGGATGTATTTTAAATAAAGAGAGTTGGATCCCAGACGACTCTCACTGAGGAAACACGGAACACAAAATTATTGCAAGGGAATGCAAAAACATGCCGTGACCCTTGTGAGGCACCGTAGTCTTCTCACTCTCACTCTACCTGGTACGATGGAGGTTAAAATTATTTTTTGGTGTTTGCAGAAAGTTACGCAGGATAATCTACAAACCTCACTGTGGATAGTTTCCAATAGTCTGTAAATAAAACTTTAATTATCTGCATAATAAGGACACTATGTACATATGAGCAATCACAGAAAACTTTACTCCCCCCATAAATCTAAAAGTATCTACTTTTTATTTATTTATGTTTTTTTTGTTATTTCTGTTCTTCGTGCATCTTATTATTATGTGTAGTTGTTCTCTTATTTCTTCATTTTGCCGTTCTGACACCTGCACCGAAACAAATTCCTGAATAAAATCAAGTCTGATGAAGTGTGACACTCTGTCATCCAGGAAGAAGAGCATGTCTGAGATCCTTCGCTGCTACCCGGAGATGAAGTCGGTGAACGACAGAGGGAAGGAGGTGACGGAGTACAACAACAAGTACTGGCTGATGCTGAGCGAGGACGAGACCGAGCTGCTTTACCCCGAGAAGGGAATGCAGAAGTGAGTTTAGACACATTTTTACTACACACTGCTGTCAAGAACTGAGGCTGAGCCGTGAGAGATGAACATAGAAATCAGCATACTCATATGTATTTTCATTATTTTTATTTTATATTCATATTTCTGTGGCTCAGCCGTCATCCATTGGCCTTTATGAAGCTTTTCATTCATCAGTTAAATGAAATGATTCTTTTCAGTCCTCCAAAGTCCCAGTTTTACAAAAAGCATCTTGGCTCCCTGACTATAAATGTGAAACATGCAGTCAGAACCCTGGAATGTAATATTTATTTTATTTTATTTTATTTTTATTTTATTTTATTTTATTTTATTTTACTTTATTTTATTTTATTTTAATTTAATTTAATATATTTTTTTTACTTTACTTTACTTTTTATCTTATTTTATTTTTATTTTATTTTATTTTTTATTTTATTTATTTTAATTTAATTTAATCGTATTTTATTTTTTATTTTATTTTACTTTCTTTTATTTTTATTTAATTTAATTTATTTTTTTATTTTTATTTTACTTTACTTTACTTAATTTTATCTTATTTTATTTTATTTTATTTTATTTTATTTTATTTTATTTTATTTTATTTTATTTTATTTTATTTTATTTTATTTTATTTTATTTAAAAGGGACAGCGTACAGCTCAAACATACATGTCACCATTTGATGCACTGTACCGGATTATAGCTTCATGCTAACACACAATACAAAACTACACACAAGAGCACATCACAAACGTATGACTGTCAAATAAAAGTCAAGTCATGAAGACCAGGAGATAGAAAATCCAAATCAACGAGTGCAGAAACTTTTTAAGTCGGCTTAGAAAGTGCTGATGGAGCCGCAGCTCCTCACATCATCAGGCGAGGTTTTCCTCTGATTTGTGTCTGTTACAGATAAAAGCTGATCGCCAAAATGCAGTGCAGCAAAATGGTTTGATACAATCTGATATAGAGGATATTCTGGAGGATCTAATAGAATTTACTGAGTGTGTGTTAACAAAGTCACGTAGTGGAGGAGGAGGAGGCCAAACCATTTAAAGTTTTATAAACCAGGCACAAATTTGAAAATAATCTAATACTCTCAAAGCTCAGTAGATTGTATTTCTCCAGAACCCTACAGTGATGGAAACACTTTGGCTTTTTAGTCCAGAGTTGTTAGAGTTTGTTTGTATAAGGACTCAACACAACAGGACATGTGTGACCTCATTAGAGCTGCAACAATTAGTTTATTTTTAGTTGCCGACTATTGAATTAATCTCCAACTATTTTGATAATGGATTCATAATTTTGAGTCATTTTTAAAGAAAGAAATGTCCAAATTCTCTAATTCTTCTAATTCTTTTGATCGGAAGACATTCAAGGACGTCAGTTCAGGCTTTTGGGAAACATTGATTGAGATTTTTCATCATTTTCTGACATTTTATGGACCAAACAACTAATAGATTAATTGAGAAAATAATTGACAGCCTTAGACCTCATGTTTGACAAAAACAAATGTTCAAAAGTGGTTCAATCATGTGTTTAATCTACTGAGGAGCATCTCAGAAATCAGGGACTTGTTTCAGGATAACATTGAATCTTCTGTTTCCCCAAGAGCGTTTCTAGTCTCCTAAATTTCCGTAGCGTTTCTCAAAGCAGTACTTAAGAGCAGGTGCATGTTGTTAAGGGCTTCTTAACATTTTTTGCAAAGTAGATCTTCCTTAAAAGTTTGAAACTTGCCTTTGTGCTTCCATGTTTACAAGCTAACTGTCATCTCTCCTGTCTTTGCTGGAGTGTTGCTGTATTTCTGTCGGGACTTTTTATTGCGTCATCTACAAGCATGAACTAACAAAACAGGGACTTGACTTAAAAAACAACTTGCATCATCTGTCCCACATTATTCTGCACAAATGTACTGTTGGTTCCACATGTGGTCAGCCTACAGTATGCAGCAGCCGGGCTGTTCTAAATGTGTTATTTCTACTGTGATGCTGAAACTGTGCTCAGTGTTTTTGTTTTTCCGTCCTGTTTTCAGAGAGGAAAGGAAGTGGCGTCAGTGGGCTGATGACTGGCTCGTGCACCTCATATCTCCCAACGTGTACCGAACCACCGATGAGGCCCTGGCCTCCTTCGATTACATCGTACGCGAAGGCAAGTTCGGTTCTTTCGAAGGGTTCTTTGCCAAATATGTCGGCGCTGCAGCCATGTTCATCATCTCCAAAAGGCTGAAAAGTCGGTGAGTGACACAACGAATGAATATCTTGAAATGGGTTTCAACCTGAGTTTAGTTAAAGAACTGCATCAGTTATTTCCTCCTTTTTGACCCGACAGACACAACCTGCAGGACGATGTACGGCAGGATCTCTACAAGGCCGTGAATGACTGGGTGGCAGCCATCGGCAAGAAGAGGAAGTTCATGGGTGGGAATGATCCCAACCTGGCAGACCTGGTGAGGAAACACACCAAACATCTGCAGGTTTTAACCTCCTGTGTACCTGCAGCGGTGCCCTGGTCCAGACTGAAATAACTCGACTATATATCTATATATATACAGTACTGTGCAAACGTTTTAGACACTAAAGGTAAAGTGTGAATGCTCACAAAAACATTGCTATAAATTGTTTTAATTTATCAATTAACACCTTACAAAGTTGAGTAAACAGCAGAAACCTAAAGTAAATCAATATTTGCTGTGAGCAGCTTTGCCTTTAAAACAGCAGCAGTTCTCCTTGGTTCACTACAGCCCTGTTTACACCTGGTGTTAACATGCGTCTCCACATGCGTCCTGAGTGACCATTTGTGATCAGATCTCACTTCCCCGCCCTAGATGCAAATAAACATGGACATCGTTTCTGTTTTCAAAGACCAAATTCGTTTGTTATTAACCGGCGGGAGGACCAGACCGGGTCTGCTCCGTCTAAAGCTGTTCAACTTGTTTGATAACAGGATAAATATTCAGGATATATAGAGATATTCCACATCGGAATAGAGAGAGAGAGTTATATGCAGTGATCTCCTTGCAGCTGCATCTCTCCATTCAGAGACACTGTGCACATTTACACACAAGACACAGCAGCATAACTTCATTGATTATTTAAATCTCCGACATGCTGACAGGATCGGTCAGGATCTAATGTTAATTAATGTTCTGTGTTCTTCCACACATCCAACAGATCAGCTGTTACACACACACACAGTCCAGATTCATACTGTTTGGAGTAAAGCAGCCGTCCTCCTGATAAATCCTGAGTTCATTATGTTGAGCAGCGCAGCAAAACTAAAAACTGTTGTTATCAACTTGACAGGAAACTATCCAGCTACGTTTAGAGACAGACAAGCGAAAGTTAATGGTTTCATTTCTATTCTAATTGTCGATTTGAAGAGGGAAACCGGTTAGGGGAACGAGAAAAATAGGAAAAAACGGGAAGTAGATTACGTTTTTAATTCACATGTTTATCCTTTTATCAGACAAGTTGAACAGCTTTGGACGGAGGGTCCTGTGTCTAGTCTGCTGGAAAATAGAGGACGTCAGTTGAGTAGGTGGTCCTTCAATGTGGTCCAGGACTCATTGCGTTTACACTACTGAAAGAATGTGGCCACATGCGGCCCAGACCACCTCTGAATGTGGTCTGTGTGATCGGATCTCAATCCGTCCTCAATGTGTCTTGGGGTCTTGGGTCCTGTGTAAACGGGACCTTTAACGCAGTTTTTCATGGTAACTTGCAGGCAGGTTGTCGTAACCGTCCTGGAGAAGGAATGTTCTTCTTCTGTGGATTATTTATTATTTAGGCCGTCGACTCCATGAGATCAGGGCCCTGTGGGGGCCAAACCATCTGTTGCAGGACTCATCATTCTTCTTTTTGCAGAAAATAGTTCTTTATGAATAAATTTAGAACCGATCAGACACCTCCCTGATGATATTGCATAAGGATAAGAATCTAAACATCTAAGGTGCCTAAAACTTTTGCACAGTACTGTTTTTATATATATTGTTTCTTTTTTTTGGGTGCGTAATGAACACGACAGTCTTACAGGACCATTAACATAATGTTGATGATATTTTTTGCGTTAATATCTCTTCCCTCCATTTTCCAGGCGGTGTTCGGCGTCCTCAGAGTGATGGAGGGCCTGCAGGCGTTCGACGATATGATGGAGAACACCAAGGTCAAACACTGGTACCAACGCATGGAGAGAGCGACGCTCAACCACGAGGGACGAAACTGAGGCTGAGGCTGAGCTGAGCAGGACAGATGAAGGAGACCACAGAACACTGAGCGCTTCCAGCTCTCGGGGCGGGAGGGGGACAAAAAAAAAAAAAAAGACTGAAAACGGTAAACCTCCAGAAAGAAAGTGATCGGCATCAGGAAGCAAGAAAGGCTGCTTTTCGTTTGTGGAAATGTCCAACAGTCACCGCTGCCTCGATTTGATTTCCTGCTCAGACACACATGAATTTGATCCTGTTGATTTGTATGAACGGTTTGTTGGACTGTAATTACTGTCGCCAGATATTTAATTTTACTATTTAATCACCAAACTGCTCTGTGGGGGAATCATTCATTAAATCTGCTGTTCTGTGATGATTACTGACCTCTACTGGTGAACTGTGGGGATTGAACAACATCAATAGATCTCATTGTATATTTTCCCCTCTGATTTTGCCACAATAAATCAACACAGTGAAGTCACAAAAACACAGTAAAAAATTTGTGTTTATAGAGAGTATTATATAATACTGTTAATGCCCCTTTAATTGTAAGAGAGACAAGTTTTCTATTCAGCTTTGTAGGCCTTGACTGGTATCACAAACAGGTCAGAAGGATGCTTAAAAGAAATATTTTTGCAGTTCTCATCATGACAAGCAGCTCATATTTCATATATACTGTTGTTAAAAAACATTGTGACACATTATATGGTAATATGGTCTATTTTAGTAACATTTGGGGGCTTTTTTTAAAGCTCAAAAGCTTATTTATGGAGCAAAACACACATCTCTCTACTGGACATCTCTTTTTATTTCTTGAGATTTTTGCCTTTTTGCCCCCCCGACATATAATCTGGAAGCTTTTAGGTACTTGTGTCTTCTAATGGTGGAAAAAAAGGAGACTGTTTATACTCAGTTGGGGGTGAAATAGGCATCACTTGTGATCAAAATGGTTGAGATCCTAGCCTTGTTGGCACTCAGATTACTCAGCTGATGTTAATGATTTAACATGTAAAACTTTGTCCAAAGAAAAAGTTCCGAGTTTTCCTTAATAGAGGAAGTGTTGATTGGAATTTCAGACGTTGCGGTGTACCTTTACATCACCTTTGTCTGGCGAAAAACTGGTTATTTAGAAGTTTTGTAGTTTGGGTGTGAACGTGTTACAGCTGCCATGAGATCAGGTTACCTCTGTATTTATTCCAGATAATTGTTTCTGTGTAGTTGACGCAGGGTCAGTCTGGCAGTGAGGAAGCTGAGCGGCTGGTGTTCTTTCTCTCTCTCTCTCTCTCTCTCTCTCTCTCTCTCTCTCTCTCTCTCTCTGGGTAAAATAAAAATAAAACACAAGCAGAACTGGTGAGCTGCCAGTTTGAATGTACTAAATATGCAAACTGCAGATCAGTTTCTGATTTAATTGTATGAAAACCATCTTAATGTGCATAGTTGTAAAAAGGTTAAATAAAGACAGAAACCTGGGTTGTGTGTTTTATTTGAGCACCAGATGACAAGTTACATTTACACTATAAAAAGAATCATAATGGGTAACAACACAGTACTAAAGTATTAAGGGTTTGCCCGAATACAAATTCGTTATTCGGCAAAGCACAAATAGAGGGTTTTATACGAATATTTGTTTCATACAAATGTTTTAACAATTATTTGTTTTTGGGAAGAAAAAAAAAACATGTCAAATACCAGTTTGCAAGTCGGTTACATCGTTATCTCTGCTCCGCTGTTACATCTATCAGGGGTAAGTCCCAAGAGACTCTCCATAACCTGTTGTTCCCCTTCTCCTTTTCACAAAGTTAGGTTGTAAAAAAATAGGCAATAAATGAAAAGTGCAAAGCAAGAATCACCTTTGAAGTTCTACTACATGTTACATGGTGTGCTGTCTCTGTGTTATGGGTGTATAAATAGGTAGAGGTCTGTCTGCAATGAGTCGATGAGTAAAGTTTTAGCTCAGTAATCAGCGCAGTCGTCTATGATCTGGGAGACTCTAGTTCAAGACGCGGTGTGAGGACCTCCTTCGTAAGGTAGTTTATTCATGAACACTTATTGTAACACTTTAATTTTCTAAAATTAAAAGCGTAATAAAAACAAAAACAGGATTTTTAAGCCTCTTTCCACTTTTATTCGAATACAAATACAAATAATTTTGCTGCCTTAACAAATACAGATACAAATACAAATACTGGGCTCTCTGCACATCCCTAATGCGCACAAAACGCTCCCAATACGCGTGTGACGTACTGAAGCTTGGAGAGAGCCAAGAAGAAGTGAGTACTGCCATTGTTTGAATTGGCTGTCTGAGTTTGATAACTAAAGATGAGACAGGCAGGTCAGTCCTCAAGCACCCTCTGGAGCTTCCACAGCCAAGAAAGTTACCAAATGTTTGACCAATTAAATAAAGAATCAAGATCTCTATGTGTGTGACTATCAATTTAACCTACTGTTCTTTGTTAATCATCCCCACATGAATCCTAATGAAAAATTTAAGGTAATGGAGCCCCTGTTCTCCTTTACATACTGAATGGGGGGGAAACTAATAACGGGTTTACACAAAGGTCAGGAGAGGTCTAGATATCCTGACTTAGTCTGTGGTAGGGGTCAAGCTTATTCTGCAGAGTGAGTACTTTAAATGTAAAACATATGATCAGTTAATACAACATTAATTTAGACTTCGCAATGTGAGAGAAATTTAAACAGTGGCTATGTATTTCTAGTATATTTTATAAATGTTGTCAAACAAAGTGGTCAGTATTAGTCTGCCATTCAACACCTGGTCCATATATCTGAATGCTCTGTCTATTTTAAACTTAAGCTCCTTGCTGTGTAAAAAGAGACAGTTCACTGTATATAAGTAATGTAGCCTCTATTTAACAGTTAGTTTATGTTGTTGTACTTTTGTCAGTGGTAAGACAAACATAGTTGTGTATATGTATGTATGATTTCAGTGTCTCTTTAGAGGACAAGTTGTTTGTTCTTCAATTCAATATAATAATAATGTCACTTTGTCATCCGATGCCGCTTTGGTCCACACCTGTGTGCTGTCATTCTGGCGTACATGGTCGTGAAGAAACTCTACTCCTAGGCTAGTTAAACTCTTGACCCTTGTTTCTATTTGAGGGTTGCTTACTAACCTTTTTAAAAAATAGATATTTTTTGATTCTGCACAAGTGTATTTAAGAACTGTCTGAGTTCCAAATCATCAGAGAGAGAAAAGGTCATTCTCTTTCTCTCTCAGAAATATGATAAATTGTACATTTGATTTTATTATTTTATGACATTATTTCAAAACCTGACAATGCTCTTTTTGTGTGTTTATTGAGTGATCAATCAATTCTCCACCACAGCAACAGTATAAATCTCTAAAATTAATTCTAATGCTACAATGAATATGCATTAATATTCCAACATAATATGATAAATATAAAAAGGTTTTTGTATAGTGAGTACTTTTACTTCTGTACATTTATTCTAATTAAAGTGTGTATAAATATTCATTAATGGAAAAGACAAGCACGACAAACTAAATATTATGGTCTGAATTGTTCCTTTGACTTTTTCTCAACAGGTTTCTCTTGTTTTAGCTCATTTTTGACACAATAGCGATTTGCTTGCTGAACATTTGCTTTTATAAGTAAAATATTGTCCGAGTAAAATAAAAGGACTGATGTTAAACATGTTATTATTTCTAGTGTCATTATATTAGAAGATAAGTCCTTTAAATCCTTTTAAATTCACAGTTAAAGTGTTTTAACCCACAGGAAGTTTCCAAAAAATCAAGTGTTTCGGGCAGGAATTACAAAAAACACACATTACATCCTTTGTACAACATGCTATATATTTTTACAGGGTGTATTCTGAGAAATTAGATTTTAAGGAACTTCTTTAATCCCACTGTTGTTTATTATGTATTTGTCCCGAAGCCGCAATCCAGTATAATTCATCTGAAGGTAATCAAGGAGCCATTATGTTTTACAAAACGATAACTAAACTCAGTTCATCTCAAACCAGAGATATCGCGACAACACAGTGGTGATATTTATGCTGGAATAGAAGCGCGATCTGTCAGTCAGAGAGGAGACCTGCTGGGACCACCACAAGACCAGAATGGAGGGGAACCAGAACCTGGAGCACCGCACCGTCAACCTCGTTAAAAGGGAAGAATCAGGCTCATCATCTGCTACCACCGATAAACAGGTCAGTATTCAAGACTTCATGATAAAGCCAGCTTTATAACGAGACTGAAGACACGATGACGAGTCTCGAGGGTCCGTGTTTCATCCGTTCATTCTGTTGTTGGAGATAAAGTCCGAAAAAGGAAATTTAAACACTTCCAGGCTTTGTGTTCACGGAGTTTTTCCTCGTGTGTCCCCTCCTCAGTGTGTAGCTGACCACTTTCTCCAGACTGGGGCCACATCATGCATAAATTAATGACTGAAACTATGTGTACGCACAAAGCCTGAAATATGTATACGCATTCTTTTCGTCAGATTTATAAAGCTGTGCCTACGCATGGTTCTGCTTTATAAATCTCAATCATTGAGGAACTGGACGCACGTACACGAGCCTCATTTTTACTCCTACAATTACCCAAGTGGATGAAGACGCCCTGAACCAGCCCATTTCATAACAGTTCACCGCCTGCTCCACCAGCCTCCAGAAGAAGTGCCGTTGCACCGATTGTGTTGCACCGGCGAGGTTCTCCAACAGGAGAACAGCTGTTATTACGCGCGACCATTACGCACGGTTGTGTGGCTCTTATAGTGTCCATATTATTAATACATCACCTGTAAACCATCGTCGTCACTGCTGCTTCATCGATAAGATGCAATCCCACGAAAGTGACCACTTGGGTATAGTGTATGTGGGTATAGTTTGACGCTTTATTTGCCCATGTTAATATTTTAGAGTAGACACACAACTCGCCGGAGCAGCGCGGCTTGAGCTCACTGCTCCCCACCCCATCCAACAAAGTTCAGAATAGATTTGAATACTCAGCCTGGTCGCCAGAATAAAACGTTGGCATTGTACGTTTCTGCAAACCACAGAAACGTTGAATATCTACGTTTCAACACGTGATATACGTAGCATATTAACATTTCAACAAAACGTAGCATATTAACATTTCAACAAGACGTATCACATGAAAATGTCAACAAAACGTATTATATCAACATTTCCAAAATACGTATCATCTCAACATTTCTAAAGTGACGTAGTTCACATGTGATCTATATGAGTTGATCGTTTCTATACAGGAGGAGGAGGGGCGGGTGGATGTTAGTAAGTTTGTTGGTTGTAAGTATCATGTATACAGTATAAGGTAATAAGTTGAAAGAAAACCGTTTTTTTTTAGTGAGACATCGGCCGTTTTTATTTTATTTTTTATTTTTATTTTAACCCAAACCATGATCTTTCTCTAACCCTAACCAAGTGGTCTTTGTGCCTAAACCTAACCAGACCTTAACCACAGCGTTGTCACACCATAAAACATCATTATTCAACGGGTAGAAATGTTAACTTGCTACGTTTGTAGAAATGTTGATATGATACGTAATTTACGTGTTGAAACGTATATATTCAACGTTTCTGTGGTTTGCAGAAACGTTCAATGCCAACGTTTTCCTCTTGGGTTGGAATACTTGCTGCCGAAGCGTCGAAGCCCCAAAAAGATATTCAGGACAACCCTTAGCACCCAGCAGATTACTACAGAGTTCTTGCACTCCCGAAATCAATCGGTTTTATTAGGGAAAAATCATGAATTTTTGAAATATGAATTCGTGTTAAAAATCTAAGAGGCATTGAGCTGCATTTAAAGTGATTTCCAGTCATTTTCCAGTCTTAAACTTTGAACAACCTGCTTTTCTATACAGAGTTTAAACTTGATGTTATTTCTTCTGCAGAGTCCAACAAAGCTGCAACATACAGAATACTGCTCAGTGAATAAGGTGATCACGGTGGAAAATCATTTAACTATATTTTAGCACTAATGAAAGGGTTTCAGGAAATGTTGTTGATTATCGTGATAATACCGTTTACTGTGATATTCTAACCTATGATATACAAAATTCACAGTTTCGTATGTACCTCAGTTTTGGGGTCATGGTTTGGTGCAATTTTCTTACAGCTGAAGAAAAAAGTAGGAAATAATAGCTGTTTGGCTTTTTCTTAATTTCTTATGCAGATTACCATCTAATTGACATTTTTATTACATGCATATAAAGTAATGAAACGGGCAGCTTCGCTATTTACTGAATTGTATTGACTGTTTCAAAATACAGAACAGCTGAGAGAGAGAGAGAGAGAAGCAGTGGTTGAGCGAGCTAGAAAGTGGATGAGGAGAGCGAGCAGTGGTAGCGAGAAAGCTGGTGAATGAGAGGAAGAAAACATTATTTTATGATTGTTTCAAGGCAGTTAAAAATAAAGATGTCTGAGTAAGTGGAGGATTATTGAACTATTTTCTGTGTATTCTTCATGCGACTGCATGCACCAAACCATAATATCATCATAATCATCTTCAGATGTGTTTTGGCCAACCAACAGTCCATATCAATCTCTCTGCGGTTGTCTGATTGTCTTGGGGTGTTTGTTTGTTTGTTTTGTCAATGCTCTTATTTTATTTCACTGAATGTAGAAAAACTAATAACGTGTTTGCATAAACGTCAGAGATCCGGATATCCTGACTTAGTCTGTGGTTGGGATCAAGCTTAAAGAACTCTGTATCCTACATTTGCAGCTCTATTTATAATTTTAGATCACTTGCTCCACCATGTCATCTCTCTTATTCTCTCTGTCTTTCTCTCCATGTTTGTCTGTTGTCATAGAAACAAACAGGAAGAATGGGACTCAAACATCACTGCTGTCAGCACTTTGACAAAGCTTTCACAACATCAAGATATTTAAAGATTCACCAGAGAATTCACACAGGAGAGAAACTTCACAGTTGTGAGCAATGTGGGAAAACTTTTACTACAGACAGTTCTCTAAAAATCCACCAACGCATTCACACTGGAGAGAAGCCGTACAGCTGTGACCAATGTGGGAAAACTTTCACTGATAACAGTAATCTTAACAAACACCTGCGCATTCACACTGGAGAGAAGCCGTACTGGTGTAACCAATGTGGGAAAATGTTTACTACAGACAGTAATCTTAAAAAACACCAACGCATTCACACTGGAGAGAAGCCGTACTGGTGTGACCAATGTGGGAAAACGTTCACTCAAGACACTAATCTAAAAAGCCACCAACGCATTCACACTGGAGAGAAGCCGTACTGGTGTGACCAATGTGGAAAAACTTTCACTAGAGACAGTGCTCTAAAAATCCACCAACGCATTCACACTGGACAAAAGCCATACTGGTGTGACCAATGTGGAAAAACTTTTACTCAAGACAATCATCTAAAAATCCACCAACGCATACACACTGGAGAGAAGCCGTACTGGTGTGAGCAATGTGAGAAAACTTTCACTCACGGCAGTTCCTTAAAAACCCACCAACGCAGTTGTGAGGAAGTGCAACCTCAGTAAACTGGTCTTGGTTGGTACACTGTGGAAAAGATTCCGATCAGAGAATCTCTTGTGGTAGGAGGGTTTGTTTATTTCCACAAAGTTGAACATACAGGTACTGCAGCAGTGTATGTGTGGTCTGAAATAAACATAAGAAAATAAATGGTCTTAAATGTAACATAAATCCAAATATAACAAATGTGAGTTATTTCTGTTTACGATAGCTACACTGCGTATTGTGCTAGGTAACTCTATTTAGCACACAGGCCTTAATATTAACAGATGACCATTACAGGGAGAATAATATATACGTGTCAACTATACACCAATAAAGCAATACAGAATTACCATCATTAGCACACAGTAATATATGTGTATGTATATAATCCCCTGGCGAACAGAAATATACAGTTAACAGTGTAACTAATCCTCCTAAATAACCTACATTAGCAAGAACAATACTGATAATAAGGTAACTCCATCTACAAAGTAATTAACCATCCATCAATTAAGCTAGCAAAACCATTGGCAAGTATGCCAGGTAGAACTGGTGGGCTTTTGTACAGTAGTCTCTCATTGTGCTGAACATCTGTCAGAGGCAGGTTAGTGCTGTCCCCCTCGTCTCCTCTCCATGCCTTTAATAACAGTGTTGTTCTATCCTGAGCTTCTCTACAAACTGAGGGCTGACAACTGTAACTTTAGAATCAGTATGTATGCCATTAGCGGCTCACGTGACCAAATTTTAAGCTCAGTGATTGGTCATATTTTACTTCTACTCTGAAAGAATTTACATTTTTCACCTTGAGTTTCATGTTGATCTAAGTCGTAGAAGTGCTCAAAGTGTTAGTCACGTAACATTGTCAGGGTTAGGGGGCTAGATGGGCCCAGCGAACATGCATGGTGGTTAAAGTTGTGTGTAGTAAAACTTAAGAATCCTTGAAATTAGTTTAAAGGAGTTTAAGGTGGATTTAGGATTCATTTCTGGTAGTTTTACAGGTGATTGAGGAACAGTTGAGATTAAACTTTAAATTGAGTTTATTGGTAATTAGATTTTGAGGAGTAACAGTGTGTTTGGGCACAGACTGAGACAAAGTGACACTAAAATAAGTAGGATGTTAATACAGTTAGGTTTAAGAGAGAATTTAAGAAAACACATGTCTTATAATGTAATAATTATTATAATGATTATATTATAAGAAAAATTATATGAAAAAAAGTTGAAAAGATAGACTTAATTTCTGGTCCATACTGTCCATACTCATTTGGGGGTCAATAGGCATCACTTGTGATCAAAATGATTGAGTTCCTAGTCTTGTTGGCACTCAGATTACTCTGCTGATGTTAATGATTTAATACCTAAAATCTTGTCCAAAGAAAAGGTTCAAGTTCATATAAGTTTAAGTCCTTTTTAGTTTGGATGTTAAATGCATTACAGCTGTCATGAGATCAGATTATCTCTGTATTTATTTTAGATAGTTGTTTCTGTGTAGCTGATGCAGGATCAGTCTGGCAGTGAGGAAGCTCAGCGGCTGGTCTCTCTCAGGGTAAAATAAAATATGTTAATGTGTAGATTTTTATATCAAACATGTTAAAAAATAAAAATATGAGTAATAAAACAAAACAGGAATAACCAATAACATTGGTTGCTGAAACATTGCTGAAAGCAATCACACATTGTTCTTCTCACTCTTTATCCTTATTATTCCGTCTTCTGTACGTTTTTTCTTATCAGATTGTTTAGTGATATCTTTTGTAGTTTTTCAGCAATTTAAGCCCAAAGTCAGGGGTTTTGCAGACTTTTTCAGGTCTCACCAGTGTGTCATGTGATCAGACACAGTGGAGAGCACAAATATTTTTAGACCAGAATTGTTTTTCTGAACAGCTCTCCCTCCCACAATTTTAACTCCTCAAGCACATACCTTGCCTCAATATGTTGCCACAAACCTGCTCTCTCTCAAAATGTAAATACATTTCACATAGGACTTTAAGTTTTTGAGATCTGAACCTTAATTGATAGAGAGTCCCTGTCTTGCTCTCATTGACTGCAATACAGTCTGCAGGATGTGTGTCTCCTCTGTCCAGTTTCTTAAACTTACAGATTCTCTGATCCTTCAAACACTTTTTACACATATCATTCATTCTCAAATTAACTAGTCTTGCTTTCACTAATGATGTACAAATCTCTGGGCTTCAAGCTCTAGAATGAGACAAATACATTTTCATCATCAAAATGGAGATTTTTTCCTCTTGTTTTTGTGAATGTCTGTTGGCTCAGTGGTTTAGAACACTGTTCTCATGATCAGCTTCACCTTAGATGACAAGGTTGTGTGTTTGATATCCGCTCACTGCAGTGCTCCTCATAATATTGCTCTCATGTACAAAGTTGCTTTACATCTCTATCATGTACCATAATTCAATTCCACTCTATCTTACTTTAACATTATTACCTAAAATGTGGATTGATATGCTTGTTAAACACATCCTTTCCTGTACCACAGAGCATGTGTGAGTAGTCCAGTGGTTTAAGCTCATGTTGCTTCTGAATTCCTTATAGATCCAAAGGTTGTGAGTTTGAGCCCCACTTAGGACAGAACTCAGTAGAGATGAAGGAGTCCAGGTGATGTCAATCTGCTTGCTGAGCTGAACTGCTTTTTTTTTTTTGTCAGTTTCATGCAATTGACAGACTAAACAGCAGAATCTGGCCTTGCATTGCTGTGTGACATGTTAGCTCAGTGCATAGCATGTCTGTCTTACAAACATGAGGGTTTAGGTTCAATTCTACCCATTGCTGCACAGATATTTTTAGACCAGAAATGTTTTTCTAAACTGCTGTGACTCCCACAGTTGTAACTTCTCAAGCACATATCTTGCCTCAGTATGTTGCCACAAACCTCCTCTCTCTCACAATGTAAATACATTTCACATAGGACTTGTGTGTATATATATATGTATATATATACATATATATATACACATATATATATGTATGTATGTACATGTATATGTATGTATGTATGTATGTGTGTGTATATATATATATATATATATATATATATATATATATACATTAAAAAACACAAAAAGAAATGGTGAGCTGCCAATTTGAATGTACTTAATTTGCGAACTGCAGATCAGCTTCTGATTTAATTGTATTAAAACCAGCTTAATGTGCATAGTTGCAAACAGGTTCAATAAACACACAAACCTGGGTTGTGTGTTTTATTTGAGCACCAGATGACAAGTTACATTTACACTATAAAAAGATTCATAACGGGTAGTAACACAGTACTAAAGAATTGCAAATACTAAAATATAAAAGTTTTTCTGCTTAAAACAAAGTTGTGGTTTTTTTTAATGTCACGTACAGGATTACATGTGGGAAAGCAGGAAAACTGCCATATGTCAGAGGTAGTGGCTGCTCTTCTAAATGTGGCCTATAGTTTCTCCATCAATCATATTTACACCTCAGATGTGGAAAATTATCTGAAAGTTATCAGACGAATCAAAACCATAAACTCAAATCCTCACTGCACTGATCTTTTGTCTATTTTTGCTTGTTTAAGCTAATTAAGTTGAAACAGAGACTGCAACTAATTTCTCTTTTCATCACCCAATAATTTATCCATTATTTTCCAACTAGTTGATTGTTGAGTCTAAAATCAGTCAGAAAGTAACAGAAAATGCAAAGAGTGGACTACCAACTGGTAAACTGTTGCTGGGCCCTAAAAGCCCCAGTTCACTGCGTGTTAGTTGGTTTTTGGTGTTGGGCCGTGGCTACAAGTTTGGCTATCAGCAATAATTAATGATTATCAAAGATAATTGTTAATTATTAAAATCAATAAAATTATTAATAAGAATTAATAATAACGGGGCACCACCCTGGACTCAGGGAAAAAGATAGCCAATTCAGTCTCAAAGTGTACTAATCTATGAATTTGGGACTTTGATTAATAATTAATTTAATAACTATAAACAAAATCACCATATCAATAGCTAGTAAAGGTTGAAGGATTTGGAGTTCTTTACAGAGCAGAGGTTGGCAAAACTCATTCTTGTGCAACATTAAAACAGACAACAGGTATATCCAAAAGCATTTATTTAACAAAAGGGTAAAAGCAACACACAATACTAATCTAGCTAAGTGTACCTATATACAAGTGTGAATGTGTGAGTGTGTGTGTATGTGTGTGTGTGTGTGTGTGTGTGTGTGTAGGGAAGACAATAGCAAGATGGCTGCAGTCACCTGGTGACTGAGCACATGGCATGTCGACACGTTGGCTGATAAAGGGAACTACAGGGATAAAAGGCCAGACCATGTGGTGTCTTGAACCACATGTGCTGCCTGAACCAAAGTTTGCCAAACTAGGTTTTAACCTCTTAACTGTGTGGTTCTCTATTCAAGGCCAATTGGTGTATACTAAAGGTGCCAGGTTAAGATGAGGTTAGTTGCATGCAAGGCCTAGTTACTGGATGTAACAAGTGTTAAGCATGCTATCGTTAACCTAGCGGTGTGGCTATGCAGTAGCCTGACTATAAGCAACAAGGACATCACAACAACAGTTCAATGTATAACCTTAACCAAATCAATACACGTACAGTACATTGTTTGAGTTAAACATTCTTGCTTAGCCGTACTATGCTTCACTGTGTTGCTAGGCTATGCCCAGTTGTTACCAGTCCATGAAGGAAGAGATGCTTTGTGGTGTCCTGCTTTGTAGCCGGTGAATCCGTGGGTGAGTCAGGCTGAGAAGGCTTTGGCTCTGAAGCTGAAGATGCAGGCGTTGCTGGGCAGACAGCACTCCAGTCGTGCAGAGGGCCCAGGTCACTCCTTGGTGTAGAGTTAGCAGCAAGCTAACTCAATTTCACGGCTCCTGTACTTGTTAAACTGGCCAGCAGACTTGTGTGTTAGCTGCTGGCACAAGGAAACTTAGTTTCTGAGTCTTAGGCAGGCTCTCGCGTCTTCTGCCGTAAAGAAGACTGTGTGTGTCTGCTGTGAGCAGGCCACACAAGAGAGCAGAGAGCTGCTCCAGCAGCTGCTGGAGGTGTGAAAGAGAGCAAGGAGCTGCTCCTGCTGCAGCTCGTGGAGAAAAGAGAGAGATAAGAGGGGAATCTCTAGTTTTGATAACCTGGATCCATGGGTGGAGCTTCACACTTTGGGTGCGAACCCCCAGGGCTCAGGTTTCTTGGAGTCTTGAAACATGTGGTAAACTGTGGTCCACATGTAGTCCCAACATTGGTCATGTAATGCTTGAACATTTGGGAACTTATATGACTAAGTACAATTAATACAAGTAGGTCCTGTAATATTACATAAACTTGTAATTATAATAATTATAAATTGTGTTCAAAAATTGACTCTGTGATAAAGAGCTAGATATAAATTCTTAATTTGTGGAGTTTATATTGTGCTTACATGCTGCATAAGCCCCAAAAAAGTCATGTTTCATCAAATTATTTCAAACTAACTTGACACACAAATCCTGGGGCTGGTAATTTTTCAGTTTGGGAGTACTGGATGGTTTCTGTGCAAAATATAATGAAGATGCCATCACTGCTGTGTGCAGTGTACTTCTACATCTAAGGTCAGGTGATGTCTTTAATTTCCTTTTGTCTGATCAATTCAATTTAAAATGATATAAATAGTAAAAGCAACAAATTCTGACATTGTAGAAGCTGAATCAAACAATGTTTATCGATTGTAATCGTTTCGCTGTGTCCAACTCACAAACTGAATGATTTTACTTAGACAATTTAACTAAAGCTGCAACCTATTTTCTCAATTAATCAGTCGCTTGGTCTAAAGAGTGTCCGAAAATTGTGAAAAATGTTGATCATTGTTTCCCAAAGCCAAAGGTGACTTCCTTAAGTGTCTTATTTTCTCTTGACCAATAGTTCACAACCCAAAGATATTCACTTTACTGTCACAGAGGAATAAAGAAAACAGAAAATATTCACGTTTAAGAAGCTAGAATCAGTATAGTAGTAGTATAGTATAGTAGTATAAGAGTACAGTCTCTTAAAAAATGACTCAAAACAATTAATCAATTATCAAAGTAGTTGGAGATATTAATTCTCTGTTGATCGACACATTGATTAATCGTCTAAACGCTGCAGCTCGAAATTTACCTTTTTATGGAAGGTAAAAAATAAAATAAAAACACAAGCAAAACATAGTTCAGTAAACTGGAGATGAGATTTATTTTAGACTTTTGTCATTTTTATAGACTATAGTCATTCAGTACTTAACACGTGTCTACATCATGTATACATTCACATTTTGAAAGAACACACCTCAGCTCTGCTCTTCACAAAAAGCAAAGCACACTGGATTTTACTTCAAAGCCTCAACACATCTTCAGATTTCTGTTTCTGTTTGAGGATCAGATCGTTTGTGTTTTGGAAATACTGAATAAAACTTGTTATACATATATCTCTAATCTTCATTCACAAAGATTAAATGGTTCCACATGGTGGAGTAATAAAAAAATATATGAATTTTGGATGGTGGATATTCTGGCCAAACAAACACTACATTAAGCATGTAGACCTACCAGTTCCATTAAGCAAAGCTGAAGACATTCATTAGGACATATGCACAATCAGTATGGTGGGAGTATTGGGATGATAATGAAGCTGGAAGACATCTATATAATATACAAAGACATGTTGGTGCTGGGAGGATGGGGGGCTGGAAATGAAGGGAAGAAAATGTCATCACTCGTCTGAGAATAAGTCACACAGGTCTCAAGTATACATAATATAAGATAGGCAAGCACCTAACTGGGAAATGCAATCAACCAGAAACAGTCCAACATGTACTACTTTATTGTAGAAAATACAATATCACCTTCTTCAGTCACTAAGGGAGGCAAAAAAAACATGACTTTTCACTGTCAGGTCTCTTGGGGAAAACAGCAGGCAAGATATACTGTTACATTATAAGTTTTTAAAAGAAACTGATGTAGCTCAAAGAATTTAGGGAGTTTTTTTTCTGCTTGTTCCACACTTCAGTTCAGGTGGTGGCGGTAATGCGCCTCTAAACTGGTTTGCCAACCGCCAATAAACACTCAAGAAGACGGCTAAACGCTGTGATATCACGAGAACACGGAGAACGTGGAACAGAAACAAGCCCGACAGTCAGAGAGGAGACCTGCGGGGTCTCACAGACTAGGGCCATCACAAGAGCGGGATGGAAGAGAACCAGAGCCCGAAGCACCGCACCGACAACTCCGTTAAAAGGGAAGAATCAGGCTCACCCCCTGCTACCACCGATCAACAGGTCAGTGTTCATGACTTCATGATAAAACCGGCTTCATGACGAGACTAAAGACACGAGGAGGGGTCTCGAGGGTCCGTGTTTCATCCGTTGATCCTGTTGTTGGTGAGAAAGTCTGAAAAAAGGAGACTAAAACACTTCCAGGCTTTGTGTTCACGGAGTTTTTGGGGCGTAAAAACTACAAAAAAGTTTTAGTGTTTCCTGGTTCTATTTCGTGTAACGTTAGACTTCGCCCTGTTGAGGACTGATGCTATTCTGTCTGTTCTGGTCCTCGCGTGTTCTTTTAATGAAGCGATAGGAGAAGATATTGTTAGGCTCAAAATCAGCTTTATTCTTTACCAGTAGAATATGCAATATTACAGAGCTCTGGGTCTCACTATAGTCTCCCTGACAAGCAACAGAGTGTCTGTCAGTTCACGGAGTCTGACTCACCATCTCTCCCTGACCCAGTATTTTATAATACATCAATGTTTCCCCTACATTCATTCATTAGCGTCGCACCGCCGCCGCTGAAATTTCAGACGATCATTAATATCAACAGGCTACTAATGATTTTCACTCGCACACTGTGTGAGCACAAAAACCCTGCGTCATTGTGGATGTTTTTAGTCATCCTCCCTCTCTTCGTTCTTCAAAGGACATCTATGTGAAAGGTACAAGAGTAGCGTAACTCCGTCGGTCACGCCTCTGAAACTTCAACCGTCAAGAGACAAACATCCTGCTTTGCACAATTTATTTGGATCAACATCACCTGTCTCTTTTTCACAGTTGAATGGGCGCACCCCACTCTCACGCTTCCTGTTTTGTTAGCTGAAAGCAGAAGTTGAGGTTAAGCTGATCTATTACTTAATTCTGGGAACATGTGAATTGTAAGTTTCTCACGTCCAGTACTTTTCCACTTCACAGTCCACAATGTTCGAATACAGTGGAATAAGCTTTCTTTCAGACAGTATAAAAAATGAATCTAATATCTAAAACACCTCTATTAAATCTAAGCTTATAAAATCTCTTTGCTAAAAAGCAAATCAAGGACTTCATTTGTTGCAATTATGTTTTAGCAAAAGCATCAATCATAACAAGAAAATATCCTTCAGCCCTCTAAAGAGCTGTTGCTATCGGTTAGTCAGTTATGTGTGTATTATCTGTGACGTAACTGAGGTGCCATTTTGAAAGTAGATAAGTAGATAGATTCTACCTACCTACTTTGTACCATAGGTACAGTCAAGCGGCAATCTCTGGGGCTGAAAAATGAAGCCAATGCGGAAGTGCCAAAAACCTGCATTCTATCTAATGGCCATCAGGGGGCGACTCCACTGGCTGCAAAAAGAAGTCCAATTATATGGAAGTCTATGAGAAAATCACCTTACTTCTCTCTTAATTTATTACTTCAGTAAACTGTTTCCTGATGAGCTTATGGTCTCAATCGCTAGTTTCAAGTCTTGTTCAATACAGCATGATGTTTATTTTGTAAATTATGGCCCCAGTTAGAGTAAAATAGACAATAAAGTAGCACATGCTTTAAGACGTGGCTACATTGTGATCGACAAGTCCTTACCATGGCGACAGCATTGCTTACATAACGTAACCATGACGTATAGGCGTAGCGGCTGCTATTCTACAGTGTGTTTTCAGTTCACTAAAGTTTATTGTAACATTTTGGTCGCCCAAAAAACTCTCGTTCAGTGTTGGTTGTAATAAAAGACCCACCAATAAGTCGGACAATCAGTTTTTCCGGTGATTACATTTTGTTTTAACGGTTTTAGGCCTGTTTTTCACTAGCAAAAATTAGCATTAGCATTATCACTGTTAACCATAGATTGTAAATGCACCGTCCTAACCAAACTAGCAGCTAGCGCTATGGTCAGCTCCACCTTCTCGTCCAAATATGGTCACTTCTGGCTCCAAAAATCAAACATGGCGATGGCCAAATCCAAGATGGCAACGGTCAAATCGCTACACTTGAGGATTCAAAAGGGCAGTTCGCAAACCAATGGGTGACGTCATAGTGACTACGCCCATATATTATACAGTCTATGGGTACAAACCATGTAATTACAACGTCACATGACACTATTGGGCCCAGACAGAAAACCATGGATGTATAAAGAGAACTGGATGCAGGAAGAGCACCAGGCTTTGAAGCCAATTTGACATAGTGGTCAAACCGTGTAATTACAACGTCACGTGACACTATTGGGCCCAGACAGATTTCTCGTCCTACTGTCATAATTTGATCCCTTCAATCCAATCACATTTTGAGAGTCTGGAAGAGGCGCATGATTGAATTGTTTTATCCCCATTAAAGTTAGCTGGAAGGCTAAACTTGAAGTAGCTGGCTCGATTGGCGAAAGTCACTAGTGTGCTTGCTCTCGACAGATGCGGAAGCTATGTGGAAGAAGTCAAACTTTTTTGGCTTAATGCAAGCCCCCAGGAACAGCGCCAAGCGGCTGTGAAGCAAATTTGACATAGTGGCCAAACCGTTTAATTACAACGTCACATGACACTATTGGGCCCAAAAAGACTTTTTCCCATAGACTTATATTGTGAAAGAGACGTCTGTAAATCAGCGGATAAATTTTTTTGAGCATCACAACAACCCCCGCGAAATGACTCGTGTCACTATCAGAATTTGACCCGCTCGGTCTGATCACATTTCAAAAGCCTAAAAGAGCCGCACGATTGAATTGTTTTATCCCCATTCAAGATAGCCGGAGGGCTAAACCAGAAGTAGCCGGCTTGGCCGGCAAAAGTCACCAGTGTGCTTGCTCTGTGGGCCCAATGATCCCGGAAGATCTAGGTAATTTTATACGTATTGGAATGAACAGGGCCCTGCCTCCGACACTGTTTTCTCTTTATACATCCATGTACACAACACAAGATTTCCAGTTATACAAACCATTAAATCATCAAACTGGAGAAGTAGAAGTAAACTGACTATCATAGTGAGACAAACTCAGCAAGGATGCCAGGGACCATTATTTGGCTAAGTTGTCCTCTATTAACAACACTGATCCATACAACCTGACACTGCGGTCGAATGACCCAATCCGAATCAGGAAAAATTAATAGTACTCACACAAAGGTCAAGAGTGGCCTGATATCCTGAGGTAAACTGTGGTTGAGGTCAAGCTTAAAAAACTCAGGATACTACATTTCCCATAATGCAACTCTATTTATAGCTTTAGATTACTCGCTCCAACATGTCATCTCACTTATTCTCTCTGTTTTTCTGTATGTTTGTCTGTTGTCATAGAAACAAACAGGAAGGATGGGACTCAAACGTCACTGCTGTCAGCACTGTGAAAAAGCCTTCACGACATCAAGATATTTAAAGATTCACCAGAGAGTTCACACCGGAGAGGAACTTCACACCTGTGAACAATGTGGGAAAACTTTTACTAGAAACAGCACTCTAAGAATCCACCAACGCATTCATACTGGAGAGAAGCCGTACCGGTGTGAGCAATGTGGAAAAGCTTTCGCAAGAGACGGTGATCTAAAAAGCCACCGACGTATTCACACTGGAGAGAAGCCACACCGGTGTGAGCAATGTGGAAAAGCTTTCGCAAGAGACGGTGATCTAAAAATCCACCAACGCATTCACACTGGAGAGAAGCCGTACAGCTGTGAGCAATGTGGGAAAGCCTTCTTTACAGGCAGTCTTCTAAAAATCCACCAACGCATTCACACTGGAGAGAAGCCGTACTGGTGTGACCAATGTGGGCGAGCCTTCTTTACAGGCAGTATTCTAAAAATCCACCAACGCATTCACACTGGAGAGAAGCCGTACGGCTGTGACCAATGTGGGAAAGCCTTCGCTACAGGCAGTATTCTAAAAATCCACCAACGCATTCACACTGGAGAGAAGCCGTACAGCTGTGACCAATGTGGGAAAGCTTTCACTGCAGACAATTCTCTAAAAATCCACCAACGTATTCACACTGGAGAGAAGCCGTACTGGTGTGACCAATGTGGGAAATCTTTCACTGCAGACAATTCTCTAAAAGTCCACCAACGCATTCATACTGGAGAGAAGCCACACTGGTGTGACCAATGTGGGAAAACTTTCACTCAAGACAGTCATCTAAAAAGGCACCAACGCATTCACACTGGAGAGAAGCCGTACAGCTGTGACCAATGTGGGAAAACTTTCACTCATGGTGGTACCTTAAAAAGCCACCAATGCATTCACTCAGTATTGTGTTGAACATGTTTTAGAGGGAGGTTAGTGCTGTCCCCCCGTCTCCTCTCCATGCCTGAATAACAGTGTTGTTCTGTCCTGAGCTTCTCTACAAACTGAGGGCTAGACTCAAAAGTCAGTCTCTAAACACTTGGACAATCTTCCAGGTTTTGTTGTTAAAATTGGGTGGAACTAATTAGAGAGTTAAATAAATAAAAACCTGCATTGCAGAACCAATCCAAAGTCTTTAGGGCGGCCCTTCTTATTCAGGCAGTGATATGCAGTTCACTACGGAGGAGAATGAAGGGAGAGCATCATTTCCAGTAAGGTGTGTCCTTGACAAAATGTAAGGGGCATAGGTTTGTTAACTGCCGCTCTCGCCGCTTTTCAAGTAACTACCGTGCATTTAGAAATCGGTAGGTGGAGATCTCTGATTGTCTGGTATCGCGAGACTAACTGAGGGCTGCCAACTGTAACTTTAGAATCAGCATGAATGCCATTAGTGGCCTACATGACCAAATTTTAAGCTCAGCGATTGGTCGTAGTTTACTTCTACCCTCAAAGTTTTTTTTCATTTTTCACCTTGAATTTCATGTTGATCCAAGTCGTAGAAGTGCTAAAAGTGTGAGTCACATAACATTGTCAATGGGGGAAAATAGCTCCTCCTACCTCACCACTCTATACTGCTCTGTGCAAGTGTAACGGGGGACTATATTAGCCTCACAGTTTATAATGCCCCTGTTAAGTTTCCTTTATATCGCTGATGATAGTGACAGCCTACAGTCTCTGCATTGTGTTGTGATGATGGTGGTGGACTAACGGCTGACAGTTAGTAACATCAGTTGACTCCAACAAAGACACCCAGACAGCTCCGATGTCGATTCAGTGATGTCTGTTTATTGCTTACAAGCACTTCGGGACCTGGGGGATACAAGCCCGGTCTCAGTAAAACAATTTAACATAAATAAAATCATAATTAAAGGAAACTTACAATACTAATAAATTATTTCTGTGACAAAGCTTAATAACCATTAAATATCAAATTACAGGGCCAACGGTCTAACCTTGACCAGGATCAAAAACTCACTATATTTCAGATTACACAAACACACTATTGATACAGATGAATCAGTTCACATAGATAATCACTCTGAATGTCAATATAGTTATAATTAGTAATAAAGTCTATCTCAGGTCAGCTATACATTATTATTTACAGGTTTCCATTTAATAGTCACACACTCACCTGGGGGATACAAGCCCGGTCTGACTTGTTCCCCTGGTGATGGGCTTTAGAGCTGCATCGTTACCTTGGATACTATGAAGCCAAGTATTAAATATTAAATATAAGATAACAGCATAAAATAATGAAAATAACACAAATATGTACATCTTACAAATATTAAATAAAGGTAAAATTACTGACAAAATTATATTCTATATTAAAATATTTTGCTGTTAGACATAGTGACCATTTAAAGCACAACTAATGTATTTAATGTAACATGCAAGAGGCATATGTTACATGTAGTTGATGCAGGATCAGTCTGGTGTTTAGTCTCTCTCAGGGTAAAATAAAATATGTTAATGTGTAGATTTTTATATCAAACATGTTAAAAAATAAAAATATGAGTAAGAAAACAAAGCAGGAATAACCAATAACATTAACAGCAAACATATACATCAAACTCTCAATAAACAACATAAATAAATATTTCATGTCCTGCCCCTTTTTTATATATATTTTATCAATAATCTTAATGTCAGATATAAATGTTCCAACTTTCTGCCCCAGTGTTCAGCATACACAACTCAACTCATACACAAATCAAACAAAAACAAAACATTCAAAACAAGAACAAACAGTATAAACAAACAAAACATAAATCAGTGTTGGGCACTGGTTACAGGTTTGGCTATCAGCAATAATTAATGATCATCAAAGATAAACATAAAGTTGTTCCATAAATTAACTTGTTTGACTGTGATACAATGATATTTTGCATTAGTCCTGATTGTTTCTTGAATGTACAAATTTCTCTCAAATCCTGTTGACTTTCTCTCATTTGAAACAACTTTTGGATACTATTTGGTAATAATTGATTTTTTTTTTTGCTTTTTACATGATTTGAACTGTTTTGAAGTCGACCAGATCATTAAATTTTAGTGCTTTTTAATCAGATAAAGAGTGGGTTTGTTGGTTCTCCATAGGTGGTTTTGTTTACAATTCTTATGTTTGTTTTTTGAAGAATGAAGATTGGATTAGTGTTTGTTTCATATGTATTTCCCCACACTTCCACACAGTAAGTTATATATGGGACTATGAAGGAGCAGTATAAGTATAACAAAGTTTGATTTAGAAGATATAATATTGCAATTGACTTATTTAACTTTGGTATTATTTATATGTGGCTCCCAGCACAATTTATTCTCTATTATTACTCCAAGAAATTTAATTTCACACTCTTTCAATTTCTACTGCGTTCATCATGAGTTTCTTGTTTCAGTTAGTTAAACGGTTCCCAAAGTTTAAAAATTTCATTTAACTTAAATTCATTGTTAGTTTATTATATTCAAACCAGCTCCTTAACATTTTCAATTCATTTGTGTTGTTGGGACTACATGTGGACCACAGTTTACCACATGTTTCAAGACTCCAAGAAACCTGAGCCCTGGGGGGTTCGCACCCAAAGTGTGAAGCTCCACCCATGGATCCAGGTTATCAAAACTAGAGATTCCCCTCTTATCTCTCTCTTTTCTCCACGAGCTGCAGCAGGAGCAGCTCCTTGCTCTCTTTCACACCTCCAGCAGCTGCTGGAGCAGCTCTCTGCTCTCTTGTGTGGCCTGCTCACAGCAGACACACACAGTCTTCTTTACGGCAGAAGACGCGAGAGCCTGCCTAAGACTCAGAAACTAAGTTTCCTTGTGCCAGCAGCTAACACACAAGTCTGCTGGCCAGTTTAACAAGTACAGGAGCCGCGAAATTGAGTTAGCTTGCTGCTAACTCTACACCAAGGAGTGACCTGGGCCCTCTGCACGACTGGAGTGCTGTCTGCCCAGCAACGCCTGCATCTTCAGCTTCAGAGCCAAAGCCTTCTCAGCCTGACTCACCCACGGATTCACCGGCTACAAAGCAGGACACCACAAAGCATCTCTTCCTTCATGGACTGGTAACAACTGGGCATAGCCTAGCAACACAGTGAAGCATAGTACGGCTAAGCAAGAATGTTTAACTCAAACAATGTACTGTACGTGTATTGATTTGGTTAAGGTTATACATTGAACTGTTGTTGTGATGTCCTTGTTGCTTATAGTCAGGCTACTGCATAGCCACACCGCTAGGTTAACGATAGCATGCTTAACACATGTTACATCCAGTAACTAGGCCTTGCATGCAACTAAACTCATCTTAACCTGGCACCTTTAGTATACACCAATTGGCCTTGAATAGAGAACCACACAGTTAAGAGGTTAAAACCTAGTTTGGCAAACTTTGGTTCAGGCAGCACATGTGGTTCAAGACACCACATGGTCTGGCCTTTTATCCCTGTAGTTCCCTTTATCAGCCAACGTGTCGACATGCCATGTGCTCAGTCACCAGGTGACTGCAGCCATCTTGCTATTGTCTTCCCTACACACACACACACACACACACTCACACATTCACACTTGTATATAGGTACACTTAGCTAGATTAGTATTGTGTGTTGCTTTTACCCTTTTGTTAAATAAATGCTTTTGGATATACCTGTTGTCTGTTTTAATGTTGCACAAGAATGAGTTTTGCCAACCTCTGCTCTGTAAAGAACTCCAAATCCTTCAACGTTTACTAGCTATTGATATGGTGATTTTGTTTATAGTTATTAAATTAATTATTAATCAAAGTCCCAAATTCATAGATTAGTACACTTTGAGACTGAATTGGCTATCTTTTTCCCTGAGTCCAGGGTGGTGCCCCGTTATTATTAATTCTTATTAATAATTTTATTGATTTTAATAATTAACAATTATCTTTGATAATCATTAATTATTGCTGATAGCCAAACTTGTAGCCACGGCCCAACAGTGTCATCTGCAAATAATACAGTTTTTAGTATTTTGGAAACCTCAAATGTATTCTTTATATACAAAATAAACAACAATGGTCCCAACACTGAGCCCTGGGGAACCCCACAAGTAACCTTCAGTAGTTGTGATTTGAAATTGTTTATTTGGATGCACTAGTAACTATTCTCAAGGTAACTGCTTAACCAGGAGTGTGCTATCCCTTTAATTCCATATCTTTGTAATTTCTTCAGTAAATACAGTATCAAATATTTTTTTTAAGATCCAAGAATACCCCTACTGTATGTTCTTTATTTTCTTTTACAGTTGTTATTTCATCCACTTTATGAGTGCAAACAAAGTTGTCCTATTAGCTCTAACCCCATATTGCTGTTAATACAGTAAATTATGTTTTGTGATAAATTCATCCAGTCTTTTATAGAATATTTTTTCTAGTATTTTAGAAAACTGTGGAAGTAAGGAAACAGGTCTATACTCTTAGCCTTATATATTGGTATGACTTAAGCTATTTTAATTTTGCCAGGAAACATACCAGCTTGTAGAGATTACAAGTTACTGATTACACATTGCTGAAAGCAATCACACATTGTTCTTCTCACTCTTTATTCTTATTATTCCGTCTTCTGTACGTTTTTTCTTATCAGATTGTTTAGTGATATCTTTTGTAGTTTTTCAGCAATTTAAGCCCAAAGTCAGGGGTTTTGCAGACTTTTTCAGGTCTCACCAGTGTGTCATGTGATCAGACACAGTGGAGAGCACAAATATTTTTAGACCAGAATTGTTTTTCTGAACAGCTCTCCCTCCCACAATTTTAACTCCTCAAGCATGTACCTTGCCTCAGTATGTTGCCACAAACCTGCTCTCGCTCAAAATGTAAATACATTTCACATAGGACTTTTTGAGATCTTAACCTTAATTGATAGAGAGTCCCTGTCTTGCTCTCATTGACTGCAATACAGTCTGCAAGATGTGTGTCTCCTCTGTCCAGTTTCTTAAACATACAGATTCTCTGATCCTTCAAACACTTTTTACACATATCATTCATTCTAATGTTAAACTAGTCTTGCTTTCACTTATGATGTACAAATCTCTGGGCTTCAAGCTCTAGAATGAGACAAATACATTTTCATCATCAAAATGGAGATTTTTTTCCTCTCATTTTTGTGAATGTCTGTTGGCTCAGTGGTTTAGAACACTGTTCTCCAGATCTACAGAAATTGCATTTTCTAGTTGTTTTTGTTGTCCTCCAGTAATTTGCTGTAATAATCCTTTTTGCTGCTTCTCATTACTATTGCCAGTTTGTTTTTATGTCTTTTATGTGTGTTCTGCTTCTTTTGTTCTTTTTTTTTTTTAATGATATATTTGAGTTTTTTTCTTGCATGTGTTTTGTATTCCTTTTGTTAGCTAGAGTTTTTCACCAAATTTTTGTTTCCCTACTTTCTTTACTCTACTTTTTTTCATAGAGAGCTGTTGCTATGGACAATAATGACTCATAAGCTTCATTTACATCTTCCACATAGACTTTATTCCAGTCTTGTTTCAGTAGGTGATCTTTGAAAGAGTTGAATGCATCTTGTATTTTGTATCTAATTAGGTTGTATGCTTTAACGTCCTTGTTGGTCCCAATACAGCTCTGAATGACTGCAAAGACTTTGTAATTCTGACATTGTAGAAGCTGAATCAAATAATGTTTATCGATTGTAATCGTTTCGCTGTGTCCAACTCACAAACTGAATGATTTTACTTAGACAATTTAACTAAAGCTGCAACCTATTTTCTCAATTAATCAGTCGCTTGGTCTAAAGAGTGTCCGAAAATTGTGAAAAATGTTGATCATTGTTTCCCAAAGCCAAAGGTGACTTCCTTAAGTGTCTTGTTTTCTCTTGACCAATAGTTCACAACCCAAAGATATTCACTTTACTGTCACAGAGGAATAAAGAAAACAGAAAATATTCACGTTTAAGAAGCTAGAATCAGTACAGTAGTAGTATAGTATAGTAGTATAAGAGTACAGTCTCTTAAAAAATGACTCAAAACAATTAATCAATAATCAAAGTAGTTGGAGATATTAATTCTCTGTTGATCGACACATTGATTAATCACCTAAACGCTGCAGCCCGAAATTTACCTTTTTATGGAGGGTAAAAATAAAATAAAAACACAAGCAAAACATAGTTCAGTAAACTGGAGATGAGATTTATTTTAGACTTTTGTCTAAAAACATTTTTATAGACTATAGTCATTCAGTACTTAACATGTGTCTACATCATGTGTACATTCACATTTTGGAAGAACACACCTCAGCTCTGCTCTTCACAAAAAGCAAAGCACACTGGATTTTACTTCAAAGCCTCAACACATCTTCAGATTTCTGTTTCTGTTTGAGGATCAGATCGTTTGTGTTTTGGAAATACCGAATAAAACTTGTTATACATATATCTCTAAGCTTCATTCACAAAGATTAAATGAGAAGTTTATCAAAACCACAAATCCTGGTTCCACATGGTGGAGTAATAAAAAAATATATGAATTTTGGATGGTGGGTATTCTGGCCAAAAAAACACTACATTAAGCATGTAGACCTACCAGTTCCATTAAGCAAAGCTAATGGTTAGCTAAGTTAAGACATTCATTAGGACATATGCTGGAAGACATCTATATAATATACAAAGACATGTTGGTGCTGGGAGGATGGGGGGCTGGAAACGAAGGGAAGAAAATGTCACCACTCGTCTGAGAATAAGTCACACAGGTCTCAAGCATACATTATATAAGATAGGCAAGCACCTAACTGGGAAATGCAATCAACCAGAAACAGTCCAACATGTACTACTTTATTGTAGAAAATACGATATCAAGAGAAATCACCTTCTTCAGTCACTAAAGGGGGCAAAAAAACATGACTTTTCACTGTCAGGTCTCTTGGAGAAAGCAGCAGGCAAGATATACTGTTACATTATTAAGTTTTTAAAAGAAACTGATGTAGCTCAAAGAATTTAGGGAGTTTTTTTCTGCTTGTTCCACATTTCAGTCCAGTTGGTGGCGGTAATGCTCCTCTAAACTGGTTTGCCAACCGCCAATAAACACTCAAGAAGAAGAAGACGGCTAAACGCTGTGATCTCACGAGAACACGGAGAACCTGGAACAGAAACAAGCCCGAGGAGAGTCAGAGAGGAGACCCGCGGGGTTTCACAGACCAGGGCCATCACAAGAGCGGGATGGAAGAGAACCAGAGCCCGAAGCACCGCACCGACAACTCCGTTAAAAGGGAAGAATCAGGCTCACCCCCTGCTACCACCGATAAACAGGTCAGTGTTCATGACTTCATGATAAAACCGGCTTCATGACGAGACTAAAGACACGAGCAAGGGTCTCGAGGGTCCGTGTTTCATCCGTTGATCCTGTTGTTGGTGAGAAAGTCTGAAAAAAGGAGACTAAAACACTCCCAGGCTTTGTGTTCACGGAGTTTTTGGGGCGTAAAAACAACAAAAAGGTTTCAGTGTTCCCTGGTTCTATTTCGTATAACGTTAGTTAGGCTACGCCCTCTAAAGAGCTGTTGCTATCGATCAGTCAGTTATGTGTATATTATCTGTGACGTAACTGAAACGCCATTTTGAAAGTAGGTAGGTAGATAGATGGGTACCATAGGTACAGTCAAGCAGCAACCTCTGGGGCTGAAAAATGAAGGCAATGCGGAAGTGCCAAAAACCTGCATTCTATCTAATGGCCATCAGGGGGCGACTCCACGGCCTGCAAAAAGAAGTCCGATTGTATGGAAGTCTATGAGAAAATCACCTTACTTCTCTCTTAATTTATTACTTCAGTAAACTGTGTCCTGATGAGCTTATGGTCTCAATCGCTAGTTTCAAGTCTTCTTCGATACAGCATTTTGTAAATTATGGCCCCATTTAGAGTAAAATAGACAATAAAGCAGCACATGCTTTAAGACGTGGCTACATTGTGATTGAGAAGTCCTGCTAGTAAACAACAGACAAGTCCTTACTTGAGAAGCGACAGCATCGCTTTTGTAACGTAACCATGGCGTATAGGCGTAGCTGCTGCTATTCTACAGTGTGTTTTCAGTTCACTAAAGTTTATTGTAACATTTTGGTCTCCCAAAAAACTCTTGTTCAGTGTTGGTTGTAATAAAAGACCCACTAATGAGTCGGACAATCAGTTTTTCCGGTGATTACATTTTGTTTTAATGGTTTTAGGCCTGTTTTTCGCCAGCGAAAATTAGCATTACCATTATCACTGTTAACCATAGATTGTAAATGCACCGTGCTAACCAAACTAACAGCTAGCGCTATGGTCAGCTCCACCTTCTCGTCCAAACATGGTCACTTCTGGCTCCAAAAATCAAACATGGCGACAGCCAAATCCAAGATGGCAACGGTCAAATCGCTACACTTGAGGATTCAAAACGGCAGTTCGCAAACCAATGGGTGACGTCACAGTGACTACGTCCATATTTTATTGAGTCTATGGGTACAGTACACGACCATGGATGTATAAAGAGAACTGGATGCAGGAAAAGCGCCAGGCTTTGAAGTCAATTTGACATAGCGGTCAAACGTGTAATTACAATGTCTCGTGGCGCTATTGGGCCCAGTAAGATTTCTTGTCTCACTGTCATAATTTGATCCGTTCAGTCCAATCACATTTTGAGAGTCCAGAAGAGGTGCATGATTGAATTGTTTTATCCCCATTAAAGTTAGCTGGAAGGCTAAACTTGAAGTAGCTGGCTCGATTGGCGAGAGTCACTAGTGTGCTTGCTCTATGGGCCCCACAGATGCGGAAGCTATGTGGAAAAAGTCAAACTTTTTTGGCTTAATGCAAGCCCCCAGGAACAGCGCTGAGCGGCTGTGAAGCAAATTTGACATAGCGGCCAAACCGTTTAATTACAACGTCACATGACACTATTGGGCCCAAAAAGACTTTTTCCCTTTCATTGTAGACTTACATTGTGAAAGAGACGTTTGTAAATCAGCAGACACATTTTTTTGAGCATCACAACAACCCCCGCGAAATGACTCGTCTCACTATCAGAATTTGACCCGTTCGGTCTGATCACATTTCGAAAGCCTAAAAGAGCCACACAATTGAATTGTTTTATCCCCATTCAAGTTAGCCAGAGGGCTAAACCGGAAGTAGCCGGCTTGGCCGGCAAAAGTCACTAGTGCGCTTGCTCTGTGGGCCCAATGATCCCGGAAGATCTAGGTAATTTTATACGCATAGGAATGAACAGGGCCCTGCCTCCAACGCTGTATCCAGTTCTCTTTATACATCCATGTACACAACACAATATTTCCAGTTATACAAACCATTAAATCATCAAACTGGAGAAGTAGAGGTAAACTGACTATCATAGCGAGACAAACTCAGCAAGGATGCCAGGGACCATTATTTGGCTAAGTTGTCCTCTATTAACAACACTGATCCGAACGCGCACACGGTTTACGCGATCTCCATTTCTGTTTAAATATGTTAACTGGAAACAGTCTTGTTATCTTCGGTTTATTGCAGGATAAATGAATAATGAAAGAGTAGTTAATCTGGAGGGAGTGTTTTTTTTATGAGGGATTTTGTTTCACTTAGGCTACATTCACACTGCAAGCTTTAGTGCTCAATTTGAATTTATCACTCAGATCTGATTTTTTTTGTTCAGCTGTTCACATTATTCTTTGATGTGGCCAATATCAGATTTCACTGTGAACCATATACTGTAAAAAATATGGACGTAGCCACCATGATGTCACCATGGATGTATTATCAGAGCTGGATACCAGATAAATAATGGCACCCATTCAGTTCTAGGAATAGGAATTGCTTGCTTGCTTTTAAATTGCAAAACCTCCATGGATCAAAAGTTCATAATAGAAAGAGTCATAATTGACATTGTTTGCAGTTCAAGGTGTGATGTCAACAGTTTTACAGACGTCTCTTTTACAATGCTGGTCTACAGGGACCCCTACGGCCCAAAAGAGCTGTGGGGGTCCCCGTTGTTGTTGGTGGAATTTTTCGCTGCAATACCACGAGTGGCCACCGGGAAAACTTGCTGCAGGCTGAGTGGTGGTGCCCTATCCAGCTCTGTCCAACCTTCATCAGGTGTAAGGGGCGCATCACAACCCTTGGTGCTGCCCGTACACCTGATGAAGGTTGGACAGACCGAAACGTTGGAATGAATATTTCAGCAGCAAGTGGGACAATGTGCAAGAGTTCTTTTCTTAGCTCAAAACAGAATCAGAACACAGTATCCTGATTCCTCACACTATTTAATTTCCCTCATCCTCTGGAGGGTGGTAGAATGGTGAATGTGCTGAGGCCTGGCTGAAGGTCTGAGCCAGATGTGGAGGATGTGCAGGAGCATGGTTGAAAGGTAGAGATTGAGCCAGATCTTTCAGGCAGGATAGAGGCTGGTTGGTTGTCTCACTGTTAAATGGCGAAGACTGAGGTTAAGCCATGTGGAATGGAGGGGACTGGGTAAAGTTGTGGAAGGAGTTGAGATGTGGGTTGTCTTGGGTTATTAAGGGGTGAAGGCTGGACAGGTGCCTGGTTGTGCGTTCGCACAAATCTGTGCTTTAGCCGTGCGTGCGAACATTTTTAACTGATCATTTTCTCCAGACGTGTGTCCCCTCCTCAGTGTGTAGTTGACCACTCTCTCCAGCCTGGTGTGATCTTGTCTCAGCTGCTTGCAATCTGTTTTTTCTTAGCTGCTCCTGCTTACTTAGTCTTGCAGAGCATGCAGTGTATGTGTGTGTAATGTCTGAGTGGCCCAAATGTAGGAGTGGTATCCAGTTTGGGTCAGTCACCATCATTTTGATGCAGGTCAACCTGCAATGACATGAAAAGGTTTTTTTATTTAAGCTAGCTATATAACATTTAACGATTCTATGAAACAGTATTAACGAGACCAGATTAACCCATTTCTACTGCTCTCCCTGAGTGTCTGTTGTTTACTAGTATTGCTAATCAAAAATAAAGCATGGATATAATGTTAACACTAGCTGCTTTAGAAGACAGAAAACCAGCACATTTCATAATGTTACTTAAACAACAAAAATCTCTTACTTACTCTTATGAAACACTGGGAGCAGACAAACATAAACTAAGATATCTTGGCAAAAGTGACATTTTTGCATCTCATCGCTGCTACCCAGGTGCTGGTTCCCGACTATGACAGCTGCTATCGGGGAAACCATGGCAATGAAGCCTGTACGAAATAGAATGTTGGCTACGTACCATAACCCCAGACTCTGAGAACAGGCGTAGCCCCAGGCCCCACTTCTCCACCAACATCAGCTGAAGAAAAAGCTGGCTTAATTGGGAGCATATCTCTGTTCATGCTGGTATTATATACTGTGAATGCGGACCTGAGCAGGGAACTGTGCAAGGCGTAGTGGGGCAAAATAAAATCTTGACGACTGCACATGCGCACGGGGATAAACCCAATAGTGACACCTCTTAGAGGGCCACGCCTATACTCATACAATATGGGGTTACAGTGTGTAAACAAAGGTTTCCCCTTGTTGCAGACAAATGTTTACTTTTTGTTTGAGAAATTTTTCATTCTCCTGCGCAGCGCATGTGCAGTACACTAAAAGTAAAAGCAGCAATACAGCAGAGCTTCAGTTTGTACATCCAACAGTCCGTATGCAGTTGTCTTTTTTTGTTTGACTGTCAAAGCTCTTTTTATTTCTATTTTATTTTATTTAATCAAGAAAAAATTAATAGTACTCACACAAAGGTCAAGAGTGGCCTGATATCCTGAGGTAGACTGCGGTTGAGGTCAAGCTTAAAAAACTCGGGATCCTACATTTCCCATAATGCAACTCTATTTATGGCTTAAGATTACTCGCTCCAACATGTCATCTCACTTATTCTCTCTGTTTTTCTGTATGTTTGTCTGTTGTCATAGAAACAAACAGGAAGGATGGGACTCAAACGTCACTGCTGTCAGCACTGTGAAAAAGCCTTCACGACATCAACATATTTAAAGATTCACCAGAGAGTTCACACCGGAGAGGAACTTCACACTTGTGAACAATGTGGGAAAACTTTCACTAGAGACAGTACTCTAAAAATCCACCAACGCATTCACACTGGAGAGAAGCCGTACCGGTGTAAGCAATGTGGGAAAGCTTTTGCTAGAGATGGTGATCTAAAAAGCCACCGACGCATTCACACTGGAGAGAAGCCATACCGCTGTGAGCAATGTGGGAAAACTTTCACTAGAGGCAGTACTCTAAAAAGCCACCGACGCATTCACACTGGAGAGAAGCCGTACTGGTGTGACCAATGTGGGAAAGCCTTCGCTACAGGCAGTATTCTAAAAATCCACCAACGCATTCACACTGGAGAGAAACCATACAGCTGTGAGCACTGTGGGAAAGCCTTCACTGCAGACAATACTCTAAAAATCCACCAACGCATTCATACTGGAGAGAAGCCGTACTGGTGTGACCAATGTGGGAAAGCTTTCACTACAGACAATTCTCTAAAAATCCACCAACGCATTCACACTGGAGAGAAGCCGCACTGGTGCGACCAATGTGGGAAAACTTTCACTCAAGACAGTAATCTAAAAAGGCACCAACGCATTCACACTGGAGAGAAGCCGTACTGGTGTGAGCAGTGTGGGAAAACTTTCACTCATGGTAGTACCTTAAAAAGCCACCAATGCATTCATTCAGTATTGTGTTGAACATGTTTTAGAGGGAGGTTAGTGCTGTCCCCCCGTCTCCTCTCCATGCCTGAATAACAGTGTTGTTCTATCCTGAGCTTCTCTACAAACTGAGGGCTAGACTCAAAGGTCAGTCTCTAAACACTTCACTCCTAGAGACTGAGGACAATCTTCCAGGTTTCGTTGTTAAAACTGGGTGGAAATAATTAGAGAGAAATAATATTTTGGCTCCTACATAAGTGATTGGTCGTAGTTTACGTCTACCCTCAAAGTTTTTTTCATTTTTCACCTTGAATTTCATGATGATCCAAGTCGTAAAAGTGCTAAAAGTGTGATTCACATAACATTGTCAATGGGGGAAAATGAACAGCACTTTTACACGCAATAGCTCCTCCCACCTCACCACTCTATACTGCTCTGTGCATGGATGTATAATTTTGTTTTTAGTTGTTAGACTCAAGCTGATATTATAGTTGCCGAGTCCGCGAGGGTTCGGTGGGGTTCACGTGACGTAAGTTTCGTCATCAGAGGGAGTGCGCGTGGGCTCAGTGCGGACATCCGCGTACCTGCAACAACGTTGTGTTCCTGTAGAGGGCGATCTACTGCACATGTGTGGAACGCATCCTCCGAGCGGACCCCAGAAGGTAATATAAACACATCAACTACCCGTCTTTGGTGTCCACAGCTGTCTGTATACGCGTCCGCTCGGGAGTATAAATGAAGCTTTATGGAATTGAATTTTGGTTTGGGGCCTTGTGAGGTTTCCAGTGAGACACCTCTGTTGTCAGTTCAATAAATGTTTTCTTTCTGGTTCAAGTTTGGTTTAGTAAACTTTACTATTTACTTAGAACGAGTTAGTACAACATGTTGTCCGACCACATCAGAAAACCAAAAGTGAGCCTCGAAAGACGATTGAGATGTGATATTGTTTAAATACGCACAGTTTTCAACAGTTTCTCCTAAACCCATTACTGATGTTGCACTTGGTTGTTCACACATACAGAAATAGTTGTGTAGTATAAAATACATTTACTATGGTATTACTAAGATAAGAGAAAACAACAATTTAAAATGAGCCAAATGACTGTGTGTGTGTGTTACACACTGACAGCCAGTCGTCCGTCATCCTCTGGAAGCTTAAAGTTATGATTGTTATTCATCTTAATTATAGGGATATAGCTCTTTTAAGGTTAAGTGACTGACATGCAAGCACAAGATAACATCAAGTTCATTTTTAGTTACACATATTTATGACTAAACACTACAACAGATAAACACAGACATGGGAGGGAAAGGGGAAGCTGCTACAAAAGCTGGTAGTGAATGCATGGAATGAATGATGCAGAGTTATCTATTGTGTAGTTGGTGTGAGAGACCTTATAGACAGATGAGATGACTGTTATCCCAGAAGCTGTGAGTCAAATCAATGGCACAGTCAGTGATAGCTTTCCTGAAAACATGCAATTTGTTTTAAGATAATAGAACAATATATAGTGGGAAAGTAACACACAACAATCGTGACAATTGTTGATCTTGAAGAAGGCCTGAGGGCTGAAATATCATCCAAATAAAAGAGAAATACATATGGAGCCAGAGTGTGCGACACTTTTTTTTCTTCCTGCTTTTAAGATAATAGAACAAAACTTTTTATACTGAGCCAAATGATGACAGAGAGCAAATATTTACAAGTAATTTATTCCAATCAGAAGGAGCCTGAAACATAAAACACTATTACTACCAACTTCCTAAGAGACAAAGAGAATCATAAAGAAGGTCTTATCAGAGCAAAACAAAGAATTGTTTTAAGCAACAAGGATCATTAAAATGATTTTGTTAAGGAGATCACTCCATGCCGGATGCTCTGTACTATAGTGTCCCCTCATCTTTGATCTCTCAGACCCCCAACAAGAATGAACTCTAGGCCAGGACTTTATTAAAAGTCCTGACTAAATGTACTTTATGCCTGACGTATTGGTTTTGCATTTTTTTCAGTCGTATTATTCTTATTTCAGTTAAATAAAAGGTTTTTTCACACTTAATTTTAGCTTTTAGTGTAGTTTTAGTAAACTATAATACCTCTGTTATATCCTCTGAGTGAATTTGTTGAACTTTATTAACCCTGTTTTATGCTCTGAGTGATTTTCCCCACAAAAAAAGTGAATGTGTTTCAACCAGTTACAGCCTGCTTTGAGTCAAGGTCACAGCATCGCTTTTTGTGTGTGTGTGTTACATAGTAGCGTAAATCAGCTCATGTTGCATTGGTATGTATACAGATAAAGAAGAAGAATAGCTCTCTCTGCTCGGGGAAGGACACTTGTCTTTTGTACTGAAACCCCTTTTTTTGGACTTTGAATACCACTTATATTGTAATACTCAAATAAAAAGGGAATATTTCTGCCTCATCAAGAAGTTGTACTTTTTTTCATTGACTGTTTCTCCATCTTATTAGGTGAGTGTTTTTTTGTGTCATTTTTTCATTAAATACTCCTTTTATCTAGAAGTGACTATTTTTTCTTTGAGGTAATAGTTAACCTATCCCTGCACCCGTTTATTGGGTCAGGACCTGGGTAATGCATACAGGCTAAAGTATCTCATAGATAAATCTCCCTCTGATACAGATTTACACTTTACTTTGCCCCATTTAAGATGCACTAAGCCCCAAGGATGTAGGTGACTTGGGGTGTGTAGATTTTGTACATTCAGGAGGGGATTGAGAGTAGGTAGGCCTATGGGAAGATGAAAAGAGCCATCACCCATAACCTCAGTGGACTTTGCAATTTAAAAATAAGTTGATACCAATAAAATTCATCTGAACGTGTCTAGCATTTTATGATGGTGTATGAAATAAAAATCCTGGTACAGATCTGCAGAGCCTATTACATCTGACACTGAATAATGTCAGCATAATGTCCATTATTATTTCTCCTCCAAACTCCCCAAATAATTCAATTTACTGTCATTTGACAGAAAAGCGTCAGAAGCTCCAGAAATAGTTGAACTGTTGGATTCAAGAACTGTGACGTCAGAAAGGTGTGAGATGTTAGAGGAGTTTTCTGACTCTGTGAGACAAAATGACAAGTACCTTGTTTGAAGCACACCGAGACTTTAATGTCCCTGATCTTTCTGATGGCTGTTCAGTCAGCAGCAGAGATGGAAAACAGCTTTAGGTCATTACAGTCTGAGTCGTCCTCATTGTTCTGTTGGAATGTAACTAAATACATGTACTCAAGTACTGCACTTAACTACAATTTAAAGGTATAGTATAGGCTATAGTTACTGTTCAGATTGATATTTTGTGTAAAACATGATGTATTTTATATTTTTTTAATTTGTAATTAACAACACCTTTTCCCCACTTTAAGCCACCAAACTGTCACTTTTCTCCACTACAAAACAACTGCATTGCATTTCTCTTTGGTTTACACCCTACAACATTACACATCCACACACCAACACTACTGATCTACTGATTGACAACTTTACACATTAGATTACTACTTTGTTGTAATTTCCTTCTGTCTTATCTGAGACCCTGCTGCTTTTTTGGGCTGCTGCTTTTTGCTGGTTGCTGGCTGATTGTCCAGGCTGGCTGCCAGTTTCTTTTTGCTTTTGTCTTTGTCTTCTTGCTTTCTGCCATGTGAAAGATATTTTCTTGTTAGGATTGATGCTTTTGCTAAAACATAATTGCAACAAATAAAGTCCTAGATTTGCTTTTTAGCAAAGAGATTTTATAAGCTTACTTTTAATAGAGGTGTTTTAGATATTAGATTCATTTTTTATACTGTGTGAGAGAAAGCTGATTATACTGTATTTGACCATTGTGGACTGTAAGGTGAGAAACTCATTTATTCACCAGAATTTAATAGTAGGTCAGTTTAACCTCAACTTCTGCTTTCAGCTAACAAAACAGGAAGCGTGAGAGTGGGGTGCGCCCATTCAACTGTGAAAAACAATGCCACGTACAGCCTCAAGGTCTTAAGCTGTGCACTGTAAGAGACAGGTGATGTTTATCCATAAATTGTGCAAAGCGGGATGTTTGTCTCTTGACGGTTGAAGTTTCAGATCACCTAGAGGCGTGGCCGGGGGCATTGTGTGAATGAACGGGGCCCCTCCTCCGACGCTGTATCCAGTTCCCTTTACACATTTATGGAACAAACACGCAGTCTGTCTTTCAGGGAGGAGACCTGCTGGATTTTACCGACCAGAACCACTACAAGAGCGGAGGAGAATGGAGGAGAATCAGAACCCGGAGCAACGTACCGACAACACCGTTAAAAAGGAGGAATCAGGCTCGCCCTCTGTTGCCAGCGATACAAAGGTTAGTTTTCATGACTCGAGGGTCCGTATATCATCCTGTTGTTGGAGAGAAAGTCGGGAAAAAAACAACGAAAACACTTCTAGGCTTTGTGTTCACGGAGTTTTCCGGCCGTTTCCTCGTGTGTCCCCTCCTAAGTATGTAGCTGACCATTTTCTCCAGCTCGGGGCCACATGCATAAATCTCTGTGTAGATTCATGACTAAAACTGTGTGTACGCACAATGCCAGAAATATGCATACGCATTCTTTTCGTCAGATATATAAAGCTGTGCGTCGAATGGTTCTGTTTTATAAATCTCAATCACTGAGGAACTGATGTGTGTACTACGAGGCGAGATTAGTGGGTCAGCGAGGTGTGTTGAGTATAAAGCCAGGGTTTTCAGTGTCACGAAGGTGGCTCTCTTTTAACCTGGCTCGATCACCATGGTAACTTATACTGCAAACTTAACCTGGTCCGGAGCAGGTTATGTTCCGAATTTCGGTTTAAAGGTATAATTAATTATTCCACATTAAAATGTCTAAAAACAACTAGACCTATGTTATATATTTTGTTGAGTTGTGTACTTAAATTATCCCAAATGTTTCCAACAATTTTCAAGCCCAGAAAAATCTGTAATTTAATCAAAGTAACGGACCGTTTCATTTGGTCGCATGTCAATGGCGTCATACCTCCTCTACCATAGAGTAAACACGCACAAGATGCACACAGCGGTGCTGTGTTTGTCTGCTACAACAGCGTCTACCAAAGAGTAACTTACACACATACAAGATAATACGTCGGCGTTGTGGTTGTTCCACAGAAACTGTTATAAATTGACTTTTATTCAGTTTTAAGCCACATTTTCATGATAAATTTAGGTCGCTTTTAACGATATCTTTTAGCCAGAAGAGGGATTTTAGTCATTGGACGGCTGGATCTTAAGTTATCAGAGAAATAAACTGGGCAAACGTTAGCAGCAGCTTGGCTAACAGCCCCTCCAGGAAGTCTGGTGGTCACCAAACATCGTTGGAGAAATATTGATTTTTTTTTTTAGGTGAAACTTTAATTAGTATTTTAACGATTTTAATCCGCATGTACGTTTGATTTTGGAGAGGAGGAGACCCCTGCGGATAATTCGGCCCCCGGGAGAAACCGACCAAACGTCTGGATCTTACGTTATAAGAGAAATAAACTGAACAAGTGTTAGCAGCAGCTTGGCTAACAGCCCGTACCGGACGTCCAGTGGTCGCCGTACATCGTTGGAGAAACACTGATTTTTTTTAGGTAAAACAGCTTTAATTAGTATTTTAATGATTTTAATCTGCGTGTACGTTTGTTTTTGTAAAGGAGGAGACCTCTGCGGATAATTCGGCTCCCTGTAAAAACATCCTGAATGATTAACACTGGAGTAATCCCATCCCGGTGAAGCTGGTTATTTAACAACGAAGACAACAACTCCCATGATCCCTTGCTACTTCGCACCGTCATCACACTTTTGTTATTGTTTGGATTGAGAGACCCCTAGTGGCTGAAATTACATATTGTGCATTTAAATCGGCAATAAAAAGGGCCACCCTTTCACTGACTACCTGATTTGCTGTCAAGTCCATTTAACACTACTGGTATTGCAGCTATTAGAACACTGATTAGAAAATTGATTACTTTTTTATCATACTTACCATTGTTTTGATAAGTCATATTGCAAATTTGTAATGGTGCAATAGGTTAGGGTTACTTGTGGGATGGGATTGTGTTACAATATAGCAAACTGTATTCCAAACAAAAAATAAATAAAAATAAAAAAACAAAAACTAATGAAAAAATACTTTGAACAAAAAATAGAAAATAAAATTGATTAGTCTATTGGTATTTAATATATTAATTACCAATATTCAATCTATAATATTAATTTCAACTTTGATTTGGCCAAAACCTAAAGTGATTTCCACTTATCCTTCATTATGGGACAGAGTCAGACCTGAATGCACTTCTTGAGTATTATGTTTAAATCTGCTGCATCACATTTAAAGTTGAATTTATTTTCTTGTACAAGAAGGAGCGTTTCACAGTGCAACACACAGGTAGGGTTACAGAGAAAAAGGCTCATCATGGAACATTCACAGTTGGTTTATATACCTTACTAATGGGCGTTTCAGCTTTCTCCTGTTGCTTACAGACACATTCCACAGATAACGTCATGACATTTTCTCAGTTCTCTAATTGGTGGCCAGCTGAAGATCCTTAACTTTAGATGACACCCTTCTGACCTGTCTCTGACCTTTTATTCTTTGCTGACTTCCTCTAATGTATATTGTACTAGCCTCCCCTTGTTAGCCTTAGCTGCTGAGTTTGCCACTCCTACAACTTTGCAGAGCAAAACAAGAACATTCAGCATGACATGTAAAAACAAGAACACGCACATAGTATGATTTTAAGACATCTAATCACAGTATAATCCTAATTTTTATAACATACATGAGCCTCATTTCCACTCCCATAATTAGCCAAACGGATGAAGACGCCCTGAACCAGCTGTTTTCATATCAGTTCACCTGCCTGCTTCACCAGTCTGTACACCTGTCAATGAAAATAATCTCAATGTCATTATTATTATTGTTGTTGTTGTTGTTTAGAACCATGTCAATGTTATAACCCTCATGGTGAGTGATGGGGACCTCTGCTGGTGACTTTATGGATGCTCTTTATTTTGGTAGGGAGTATGGAATAGGGGTAACAGTTTCCACAACATGAACTAAAATAATATCACTATATATCACACTAACTAGCTAATTTTAGCTTAATCTGAAGCTACAGGCAACCAATTCATTTAAAGAGTGCTTAGTTCTCCTGACTGGTAAAGTTTTAACGACCAAATTAATGTTTATTAGCATGCTAATCCCTAATCGTGAGTTAAGCTAATCGCTAATTAGCCACCATGCTAGGTGGACTTTGGCAAGAAGTTTGTACAAGTTACCTCTGCGTCCAGAATGTAAAGTCACATGGTTTATGCTGGTTTAAACTGAATGGCAAAGGAATATGTTTCTTTAGATGTCATAGTTTTACTCCTTATTCTAGGGAGTAATGTATGTTTTGCATTTAATATAAGTTACAGTGAGTTTGTATGCACCTCAAATCACCTGCATATGTAATATTCTCCTGTTAGCTTTGAGGTGGACTTTGGATGAAGAGGGACAGCTTGTTCCCAGTGGCAGTTGGACAGGAACTGATGGCTGCTGCTACACAATCTCCAGGACAACTTTTGGATTTAATTTCCCAATAAAAACAATTTAAGGACGCCTTTGGATTCCTTCTAAAATAGATACTTTTCTTTTTCTTCAACTGAAGACCATTTAGGTTTTACTAGTCCATAGACTGAGAAAGGACTGAGAAATGCTTGTGGACTCTAGTTTACTTCACCGTACTACAACTGTTTACTCTTCCCTGGCCTGGTGGGTTGGTCAAATGGCTGTGATTGGCTGGATGACCGTTAATCAAGCTATCTTGACCAATAGGTTTTCATGTATGGGGAACTCGGTTTCGATTTCATCATGAGTACCTCAGGAAAAAGTGGTGGTGGGAGTGAAATCATGTTTCCGTGAAAGTGTCTCCTGGCTTCCCTCATTCATGTCTCAGTTAGGGAGAGAAAGATGCAAGGATGTAGGAATTTAATTCATCCTATGGGTCGTCCTCGTTCACTCCAGCATCATTTTTGAGGAAACAGCAATTACTCATGACTACTACATAATAACTGTTATTATCTTCTGTGTGCATTTACAAATGTATCTGCTTTTTAGCAGATTAAACTTACTACAAAGTTCTTGAGCTCCAGATATCAATCAATTTCATTAGGAAAAAATCATGAATTTTTTTAAATATGAATTTGTGTTAAGAATCTAGGAGACACAAGCTGCATTTAAAGTCATTTCCAGTCATTTTCCAGTCTTAAACTTTGAACAACCTGCTTTTGTTCACAGAGTTGAAACTGTTTTTGATGTTATTCTTTCTGCAGTATATCACTCCTCAATCTCAGGTTATATTTCAAGACTATATGACAAAGCAAAAGGGAACAAGACCTTGATGTGAATGTCCCTGACACCATGTGTTTTACTTCCTTTCCATTTACAGCACTTAAAGTTACTCATAGTCTCTACTTCACTCCAGAAAAAATGACAAAAATGTGCTCAAATTCTGATGCCAGCTTTCCTACATCTATCTATCAATCCCTCTGCAATCTCTCTTGTATTTCTTTTTTTTTGGTCATTTTTTGACTGTTAGTGCTCTTATTTTATTTTACCGAACAGGGAAAAATTAAATAAAAAACTATATAAAGTGTTCGCACAAAGTTCAGGAGAAGTCTAGATATCCTGACTTAGTCTGTGGTTGGGGTCAAGCTTAAAAAACTCAGGATCCTAAATTTCACATAATGCAGCTGTTTATGATTTTGGATCACTCGCTCCATCATGTCATCTCACTTACAGTCTCTCTCTTTCTCTGTATGTCTGTTGTCATAGAAACAAACAGGAAGAATGGGACTCAAACTTCACTGCTGTCAGTACTGTGAAAAAGCTTTCACAACATCAAGATATTTAAAGAATCACCAGACAGTTCACACTGGAGAGCAGCTGTACTGGTGTGACCAATGTGGGAAAACTTTCACTGGAGACAGTGCTCTAAAAAGGCACCAACACATTCACACTGGAGAGAAGCCGTACTGGTGTGACCAATGTGGGAAAACGTTCACCAACGACAGTACATTAAAAGCCCACCAACGCATTCACACTGGAGAGAGGCCGTACTGGTGTGACCAATGTGGGAAAACGTTCACCCAAGACAGTGCTCTAAAAATCCACCAACGCATTCACACTGGAGAGAAGCCATACTGGTGTGATCAATGTGGGAAAACGTTCACCGAGGACAGTCATCAAAAAAGGCACCAACGCATTCACACTGGAGAGAAGCCGTACTGGTGTGACCAATGTGGGAAAACTTTCACTCAAGACAGTAGTCTAAAAAGCCACCAACGCATTCACACTGGAGAGAAGCCGTACTGGTGTGACCAATGTGGGAAAACGTTCACCAACAACAGTACATTAAAAGCCCACCAACGCATTCACACTGGAGAGAAGCCGTACTGGTGTGAGCAATGTGGGAAAACTTTCACTCGAGACAGTGCTCTAAAAAGCCACCAACGCATTCACACTGGAGAGAAGCCGTACTGGTGTGACCAATATGGGAAAACGTTCACCAACAACAGAACATTAAAAGCCCACCAACGCATTCACACTGGAGAGAAGCCGTACCGGTGTGACCAATGTGGGAAAACTTTCACTCAAGACAGTAATCTAAAAAGGCACCAACGCATTCACACTGGAGAGAAGCCGTACTGGTGTGACCAATGTGGGAAAACTTTCACTCAAGACAGTATTCTAAAAAGCCACCAACGCATTCACACTGGAGAGAAGCCGTACTGGTGTGACCAATGTGGGAAAACGTTCACCAACAACAGTACATTAAAAGTCCACCAACGCATTCACACTGGAGAGAAGCCGTACTGGTGTGAGCAATGTGGGAAAACTTTCACTCGAGACAGTACTCTACAAAGCCACCATCGTATTCACACTGGAGAGAAGCCATACTGGTGTGACCAATGTGGGAAAATGTTCACCAACAACAGTACATTAAAAGCCCACCAACGCATTCACACTGGAGAGAAGCCGTAGTGGTGTGACCAATGTGGGAAAACTTTCACTCAAGACAGTAATCTAAAAAGGCACCAACGCATTCACACTGGAGAGAAGCCGTAGTGGTGTGAGCAATGTGGGAAAACGTTCACTGAGGACAGTCATCTAAAAACCCACCAACGGATTCACTCAGCATCGTGTTGAACATGTTTCGGAGGCAGGTTAGCACTGTCCCCCTGTCTCCTCTCCATGCCTTTAATAACAGTGTTGTTCTATCCTGAGCTTCTCTACAAACTGAAGGCTGCCAACTACAACTTTAGAATCAGCATGTATGCCATTAGCGGCCCATGTGACCAAATTTTAAGCTCAGTGATTGGTCATAGTTTACCTATACCCTGAAAGATTTTCAATTTTTCTCCTTGAGTTTCATGTTGATCCAAGTCATAGAAGTGTGAGTCACGTAACATTGTCAGTGGGGAAAATGAACAGCATTTTTACGCCGGCAATAGCTCCTCCTACCTCACCACTCTATACTGCTCTGTGCATGGATGTATAATTTTGTTTTTAGTTGTTAGACTCAAGCTGATATTATAGTTGCCTCAGGCAAAAAACCCTGTAGGTGAGAGGTGAGAATATAAGGTTTGTCAGTATGTATTGGCTCCAAAAAACATATTTACTGCTCAGACATTCCCTGTAAAATTCTGTTAAATTGTGTTTGTTAAATATTCAGGAAGTTGCTCTACTGTTGGACACACAGGACGCTCCAGGAAGTCAAATCATAATGAGTCAAGTGATGTATAATAATAAGATATTGGTCGTTGTTGTTGGCCACACAAGAGGTCAATTAAAGTTATGATTGTTATTTATCTTAATTATAGGGATATAGCTCTTTTAAGGTTAAGTGACTGACATGCAAGCACAAGAAAACATCAAGTTCATTTTTAGTTACACATATTTATGACTAAACACTACAACAGATAAACACAGACACAAGAGGGAAAGGGGAAGCTGCTACAAAAGCTGGTAGTGAATGCATTGAATGAATGATGCAGAGTTATCTATTGTGTAGTTGGTGTGAGAGACCTTATAGACAGATGAGATGACTGTTATCCCAGAAGCTGTGAGTCAAATCAATGGCACAGTCAGTGATAGCTTTCCTGAAAACATGCAATTTGTTTTAAGATAATAGAACAATATATAGTGGGAAAGTAACACACAACAATCGTGACGATTGTTGATCTTGAAGAAGGCCTGAGGGCTGAAATATCATCCAAATAAAAGAGAAATACATATGGAGCCAGAGTGTGCAACACTTTTTTTTCTTCCTGCTTTTAAGATAATAGAACAAAACATTTTTAACTGAGCCAAATGATGACAGAGAGCAAATATTTACAAGTAATTTATTCCAATCAGAAGGAGCCTGAAACATAAAACACTATTACTACCAACTTCCTAAGAGACAAAGAGAATCATAAAGATGGTCTGATCAGAGCAAAACAATTGTTTTAAGCAACAAGGATCATTAAAATGATTTTGTTAAGGAGATCACTCCATGCCAGATGCTCTGTGCTATAGTGTCCCCTCATCGTTGATCTCTCAGACCCCCAACAAGAATGAACTCTAGACCAGGACTTTATTAAAAGTCCTGACTAAATGTACTTTATACCTGACGTATTGGTTTTGCATTTTTTTCAGTCGTATTATTCTTATTTCAGTTAAATAAAAGGTTTTTTCACACTTAATTTTAGCTTTTAGTGTAGTTTTAGTAAACTATAATACCTCTGTTATATCCTCTGAGTGAATTTGTTGAACTTTATTAACCCTGTTTTATGCTCTGAGTGATTTTCCCCACAAAAAAAGTGAATGTGTTTCAACCAGTTACAGCCTGCTTTGAGTCAAGGTCACAGCATCGCTTTTTGTGTGTGTGTGTTACATAGTAGCGTAAATCAGCTCATGTTGCATTGGTATGTATAAAGATAAAGAAGAAGAATAGCTCTCTCTGCTCGGGGAAGGACACTTGTCTTTTGTACTGAAACCCCTTTTTTTGGACTTTGAATACCACTTATATTGTAATACTCAAATAAAAAGGGAATATTTCTGCCTCATCAAGAAGTTGTACTTTTTTTCATTGACTGTTTCTCCATCTTATTAGGTGAGTGTTTTTTTGTGTCATTTTTTCATTAAATACTCCTTTTATCTAGAAGTGACTATTTTTTCTTTGAGGTAATAGTTAACCTATCCCTGCACCTGTGTATTGGGTCAGGACCTGGGTAATGCATACAGGCTAAAGTATCCCATAGATAAATCTCCCTCTGATACAGATTTACACTTTACTTTGCCCCACTTAAGATGCACTAAGCCCCAAGGATGTAGGTGACTTGGGGTGTGTAGATTTTGTACATTCAGGAGGGGATTGAGAGTAGGTAGGCCTATGGGAAGATGAAAAGAGCCATCACCCATAACCTCAGTGGACTTTGCAATTTAAAAATAATTTGATACCAATAAAATTCATCTGAACGTGTCTAGCATTTTATGATGGTGTATGAAATAAAAATCCTGGTACAGATCTGCAGAGCCTATTACATCTGACACTGAATAATGTCAGCATAATGTCCATTATTATTTCTCCTCCAAACTCCCCAAATAATTCAATTTACTGTCATTTGACAGAAAAGCGTCAGAAGCTCCAGAAATAGTTGAACTGTTGGATTCAAGAACTGTGACGTCAGAAAGGTGTGAGATGTTAGAGGAGTTTTCTGACTCTGTGAGACAAAATGACAAGTACCTTGTTTGAAGCACACCGAGACTTTAATGTCCCTGATCTTTCTGATGGCTGTTCAGTCAGCAGCAGAGATGGAAAACAGCTTTAGGTCATTACAGTCTGAGTCGTCCTCATTGTTCTGTTGGAATGTAACTAAATACATGTACTCAAGTACTGCACTTAACTACAATTTAAAGGTATAGTATAGGCTATAGTTACTGTTCAGATTGATATTTTGTGTAAAACATGATGTATTTTATATTTTTTTAATTTGTAATTAACAACACCTTTTCCCCACTTTAAGCCACCAAACTGTCACTTTTCTCCACTACAAAACAACTGCATTGCATTTCTCTTTGGTTTACACCCTACAACATTACACATCCACACACCAACACTACTGATCTACTGATTGACAACTTTACACATTAGATTACTACTTTGTTGTAATTTCCTTCTGTCTTATCTGAGACCCTGCTGCTTTTTTGGGCTGCTGCTTTTTGCTGGTTGCTGGCTGATTGTCCAGGCTGGCTGCCAGTTTCTTTTTGCTTTTGTCTTTGTCTTCTTGCTTTCTGCCATGTGAAAGATATTTTCTTGTTAGGATTGATGCTTTTGCTAAAACATAATTGCAACAAATAAAGTCCTAGATTTGCTTTTTAGCAAAGAGATTTTATAAGCTTACTTTTAATAGAGGTGTTTTAGATATTAGATTCATTTTTTATACTGTGTGAGAGAAAGCTGATTATACTGTATTTGACCATTGTGGACTGTAAGGTGAGAAACTCATTTATTCACCAGAATTTAATAGTAGGTCAGTTTAACCTCAACTTCTGCTTTCAGCTAACAAAACAGGAAGCGTGAGAGTGGGGTGCGCCCATTCAACTGTGAAAAACAATGCCACGTACAGCCTCAAGGTCTTAAGCTGTGCACTGTAAGAGACAGGTGATGTTTATCCATAAATTGTGCAAAGCGGGATGTTTGTCTCTTGACGGTTGAAGTTTCAGATCACCTAGAGGCGTGGCCGGGGGCATTGTGTGAATGAACGGGGCCCCTCCTCCGACGCTGTATCCAGTTCCCTTTACACATTTATGGAACAAACACGCAGTCTGTCTTTCAGGGAGGAGACCTGCTGGATTTTACCGACCAGAACCACTACAAGAGCGGAGGAGAATGGAGGAGAATCAGAACCCGGAGCAACGTACCGACAACACCGTTAAAAAGGAGGAATCAGGCTCGCCCTCTGTTGCCAGCGATACAAAGGTTAGTTTTCATGACTCGAGGGTCCGTATATCATCCTGTTGTTGGAGAGAAAGTCGGGAAAAAAACAACGAAAACACTTCTAGGCTTTGTGTTCACGGAGTTTTCCGGCCGTTTCCTCGTGTGTCCCCTCCTAAGTATGTAGCTGACCATTTTCTCCAGCTCGGGGCCACATGCATAAATCTCTGTGTAGATTCATGACTAAAACTGTGTGTACGCACAATGCCAGAAATATGCATACGCATTCTTTTCGTCAGATATATAAAGCTGTGCGTCGAATGGTTCTGTTTTATAAATCTCAATCACTGAGGAACTGATGTGTGTACTACGAGGCGAGATTAGTGGGTTAGCGAGGTGTGTTGAGTATAAAGCCAGGGTTTTCAGTGTCACGAAGGTGGCTCTCTTTTAACCTGGCTCGATCACCATGGTAACTTATACTGCAAACTTAACCTGGTCCGGAGCAGGTTATGTTCCGAATTTCGGTTTAAAGGTATAATTAATTATTCCACATTAAAATGTCTAAAAACAACTAGACCTATGTTATATATTTTGTTGAGTTGTGTACTTACATTATCCCAAATGTTTCCAACAATTTTCAAGCCCAGAAAAATCTGTAATTTAATCAAAGTAACGGACCGTTTCATTTGGTCGCATGTCAATGGCGTCATACCTCCTCTACCATAGAGTAAACACGCACAAGATGCACACAGCGGTGCTGTGTTTGTCTGCTACAACAGCGTCTACCAAAGAGTAACTTACACACATACAAGATAATACATCGGCGTTGTGGTTGTTCCACAGAAACTGTTATAAATTGACTTTTATTCAGTTTTAAGCCACATTTTCATGATAAATTTAGGTCGCTTTTAACGATATCTTTTAGCCAGAAGAGGGATTTTAGTCATTGGACGTCTGGATCTTAAGTTATCAGAGAAATAAACTGGGCAAACGTTAGCAGCAGCTTGGCTAACAGCCCCTCCAGGAAGTCTGGTGGACACCAAACATCGTTGGAGAAATATTGATTTTTTTTTTAGGTGAAACTTTAATTAGTATTTTAACGATTTTAATCCGCATGTACGTTTGATTTTGGAGAGGAGGAGACCCCTGCGGATAATTCGGCCCCCGGGAGAAACCGACCAAACGTCTGGATCTTACATTATAAGATAAAATAAACTGAACGAGTGTTAGCAGCAGCTTGGCTAACAGCCCGTACCGGACGTCCAGTGGTCGCCGTACATCGTTGGAGAAACACTGATTTTTTTAGGTAAAACAGCTTTAATTAGTATTTTAATGATTTTAATCTGCATGTACGTTTGTTTTTGTAAAAGAGGAGGAGGCTCCCGGTAAAAACATCCCGAATGATTAACACTGGAGTAATCCTATCCCGGTGAAGCTGGTTATTTAACAACGAAGACAACAACTCCCATGATCCCTTGCTACTTCGCACCGTCATCACACTTTTGTTATTGTTTGGACTGAGAGACCCCTAGTGGCTGAAATTACATATTGTGCATTTAAATCGGCAATAAAAAGTGCCGCCCTTTCACTGACTACCTGATTTGCTGTCAAGTCCATTTAACACTACTGGTATTGCAGCTATTAGAACACTGATTAGAAAATTGATTAGTTTTTTATCATACTTACCATTGTTTTGATAAGTCATATTGCAAATTTGTAATGGTGCAATAGGTTAGGGTTACTTGTGGGATGGGATTGTGTTACAATATAGCAAACTGTATTCCAAACAAAAAATAAATAAAAATAAAAAAACAAAAACTAATGAAAAAATACTTTGAACAAAAAATAGAAAATAAAATTGATTAGTCTATTGGTATTTAATATATTAATTACCAATATTCAATCTATAATATTAATTTCAACTTTGATTTGGCCAAAACCTAAAGTGATTTCCACTTATCCTTCATTATGGGACAGAGTCAGACATGAATGCACTTCTTGAGTATTATGTTTAAATCTGCTGCATCACGTTTAAAGTTGAATTTATTTTCTTGTACAAGAAGGAGCGTTTCACAGTGCAACACACAGGTAGGGTTACAGAGAAAAAGGCTCATCATGGAACATTCACAGTTGGTTTATTTACCTTACTAATGGGCGTTTCAGCTTTCACCTGTTGCTTACAGACACATTCCACAGATAACGTCATGACATTTTCTCAGTTCTCTAATTGGTGGCCAGCTGAAGATCCTTACCTTTAGATGACACCCTTCTGACCTGTCTCTGACCTTTTATTCTTTGCTGACTTCTTCTAATTTATATAATACTAGCCTCCCCTTGTTAGCCTTAGCTGCTGAGTTTGCCACTTCTGCAACTTTGCAGAGCAAAACAAGAACATTCAGCATGACATGTAAAAACAAGAACACGCACATAGTATGATTTTAAGACATCTAATCACAGTATAATCCTAATTTTTATAACATACATGAGCCTCATTTCCACTCCCATAATTAGCCAAACGGATGAAGACGCCTTGAACCAGCTGTTTTCATATCAGTTCACCTGCCTGCTTCACCAGTCTGTACACCTGTCAATGAAAATAATCTCAATGTCATTATTATTATTGTTGTTGTTGTTGTTGTTGTTGTTGTTGTTTAGAACCATGTCAATGTTATAACCCTCATGGTGAGTGATGGGGACTTCTGCTGGTGACTTTATGGATGCTCTTTATTTTGGTAGGGAGTATGGAATAGGGGTAACAGTTTCCACAACATGAACTAAAATAATATCACTATATATCACACTAACTAGCTAATTTTAGCTTAATCTGAAGCTACAGGCAACCAATTCATTTAAAGAGTGCTTAGTTCTCCTGACTGGTAAAGTTTTAACGACCAAATTAATGTTTATTAGCATGCTAATCCCTAATCGTGAGTTAAGCTAATCGCTAATTAGCCACCATGCTAGGTGGACTTTGGCAAGAAGTTTGTACAAGTTACCTCTGCGTCCAGAATGTAAAGTCACATGGTTTATGCTGGTTTAAACTGAATGGCAAAGGAATATGTTTCTTTAGATGTCATAGTTTTACTCCTTATTCTAGGGAGTAATGTATGTTTTGCATTTAATATAAGTTACAGTGAGTTTGTATGCACCTCAAATCACCTGCATATGTAATATTCTCCTGTTAGCTTTGAGGTGGACTTTGGATGAAGAGGGACAGCTTGTTCCCAGTGGCAGTTGGACAGGAACTGATGGCTGCTGCTACACAATCTCCAGGACAACTTTTGGATTTAATTTCCCAATAAAAACAATTTAAGGACGCCTTTGGATTCCTTCTAAAATAGATACTTTTCTTTTTCTTCAACTGAAGACCATTTAGGTTTTACTAGTCCATAGACTGAGAAAGGACTGAGAAATGCTTGTGGACTCTAGTTTACTTCACCGTACTACAACTGTTTACTCTTCCCTGGCCTGGTGGGTTGGTCAAATGGCTGTGATTGGCTGGATGACCGTTAATCAAGCTATCTTGACCAATAGGTTTTCATGTATGGGGAACTCGGTTTCAATTTCATCATGAGTACCTCAGGAAAAAGTGGTGGTGGGAGTGAAATCATGTTTCCGTGAAAGTGTCTCCTTGCTTCCCTCATTCATGTCTCAGTTAGGGAGAGAAAGATGCGAGGATGGAGGAATTTAATTCATCCTATGTGTTGTGGATTTTCGGAGCTGATGCACTGGCAGTTGTCAGTTTGAAGAAGAGAAGACCAAACCAAACTTCGTATGATGATTCTGGGAAAACTTTAATGAAGAACCTTGCAAGGGAGAGCGACTCAAGGGACACCTCCTGTTCGTACGGTGTCCCCAAACCCGTCTGACCCTCACAGTCCAAAACCAGCCTTTAAGCCAATCATAGAAACTAGTTCGTCAGTTCCGAATCATAAACCTATGACCTAAATCTGTATCTTTGGTTTGTCTTGTTGCGTCTGATGATGACCTGCATTCTGGCCTTGGTTCGCCTGTGAGGCTCCTGGTTTATTAAACAACATGTGTTATCTTCTGTTTGAGAGAACAGAAGAGTACAGCTTGACATTCTGTTGTCCTGGTCAGTTATGGAATATCCATAACACTATGGGTCGTCCTCGTTCACTCCAGCATCATTTTTGAGGAAACGGCAACTACTCATGACTACTACATAATAACTGTTATTATGTTCTGTGTGCATTTACAAATGTATCTGCTTTTTAGCAGATTAAACTTACTACAAAGTTCTTGAGCTCCAGATATCAATCAATTTCATTAGGAAAAAATCATGAATTTTTTTAAATATGAATTTGTGTTAAGAAACTAGGAGACACGAGCTGCATTTAAAGTCATTTCCAGTCATTTTCCAGTCTTAAACTTTGAACAACCTGCTTTTGTTCACAGAGTTGAAACTGTTTTTGATGTTATTCTTTCTGCAGTATATCACTCCTCAATCTCAGGTTATGTTTCAAGACTATATGACACCATTCAACACAACAATCCCCCAACACTGAACAAAGCAAAAGGGAATAAGACCTTGATGTGAATGTCCCTGACACCATGTGTTTTACTTCCTTTCCATTTACAGCACTTAAAGTTAGTCATAGTCTCTACTTCACTCCAGAAAAAATGACAAAAATGTGCTGAAATTCAGATGCCAGCTTTCCTACATCTATCTATCAATCCCTCTGCAATCTCTCTTGTATTTCTTTTTTTTTTGTCATTTTTTGACTGTTAGTGCTCTTATTTTATTTTACCGAACAGGGAAAAATTAAATAAAAAAACTATATAAAGTGTTCGCACAAAGTTCAGGAGAAGTCTAGATATCCTGACTTAGTCTGTGGTTGGGATCAAGCTTAAAAAACTCAGCTGTTTATGATTTTGGATCACTCGCTCCATCATGTCATCTCACTTACAGTCTCTCTCTTTCTCTGTATGTCTGTTGTCATAGAAACAAACAGGAAGAATGGGACTCAAACGTCACTGCTGTCAGCACTGTGAAAAAGCCTTCACAACATCAACATATTTAAAGATACACCAGAGAGTTCACACCGGAGAGGAACTTCACACTTGTGAACAATGTGGGAAAACTTTCACTAGAGACAGTACTCTAAAAATCCACCAACGCATTCACACTGGAGAGAAGCCGTACTGGTGTGAGCAATGTGGGAAAACGTTCACTCAAGACGGTAATCTAAAAATCCACCAACGCATTCACACTGGAGAGAAGCCGTACTGGTGTGACCAATGTGGGAAAACGTTCACTGAGGACAGTCATCTAAAAATCCACCAACGCATTCACACTGGAGAGAAGCCGTACTGGTGTGAGCAATGTGGGAAAACGTTCACTCAAGACGGTAATCTAAAAATCCACCAACGCATTCACACTGGAGAGAAGCCGTACTGGTGTGAGCAATGTGGGAAAACTTTCACTCGAGGCAGTCATCTAAAAATCCACCAACGCATTCACACTGGAGAGAAGCCGTACCGGTGTGAGCAATGTGGGAAAACGTTCACTCAAGACAGTAATCTAAAAATCCACCAACGCATTCACACTGGAGAGAAGCCGTACTGGTGTGACCAATGTGGGAAAACGTTCACTGAGGACAGTCATCTAAAAATCCACCAACGCATTCACACTGGAGAGAAGCCGTACTGGTGTGACCAATGTGGGAAAACGTTCACTGAGGACAGTCATCTAAAAAGGCACCAACGCATTCACACTGGAGAGAAGCCGTACTGGTGTGACCAATGTGGGAAAACTTTCACTCAAGACAGTAGTCTAAACGACCACCAACGCATTCACACTAGAGAGAAGCCGTACTGGTGTGACCAATGTGGGAAAACGTTCACCAACAACAGTACATTAAAAGCCCACCAACGCATTCACACTGGAGAGAAGCCGTACTGGTGTGACCAATGTGGGAAAATGTTCACCAACAACAGTACATTAAAAGTCCACCAACGCATTCACACTGGAGAGAAGCCGTACTGGTGTGAGCAATGTGGGAAAACTTTCACTCGAGGCAGTCATCTAAAAATCCACCAACGCATTCACACTGGAGAGAAGCCGTACCGGTGTGACCAATGTGGGAAAACGTTCACTGAGGACAGTCATCTAAAAATCCACCAACGCATTCACACTGGAGAGAAGCCGTACTGGTGTGACCAATGTGGGAAAACGTTCACTGAGGACAGTCATCTAAAAAGGCACCAACGCATTCACACTGGAGAGAAGCCGTACTGGTGTGACCAATGTGGGAAAATGTTCACCAACAACAGTACATTAAAAGCCCACCAACGCATTCACACTGGAGAGAAGCCGTACTGGTGTGAGCAATGTGGGAAAACGTTCACTAAGGACAGTCATCTAAAAACCCACCAACGCATTCACTCAGCATCGTGTTGAACATGTTTCGGAGGCAGGTTAGCACTGTCCCCCTCGTCTCCTCTCCATGCCTTTAATAACAGTGTTGTTCTATCCTGAGCTTCTCTACAAACTGAAGGCTGCCAACTACAACTTTAGAATCAGCATGTATGCCATTAGCGGCCCATGTGACCAAATTTTAAGCTCAGTGATTGGTCGTAGTTTACCTATACCCTGAAAGATTTTCAATTTTTCTCCTTGAGTTTCATGTTGATCCAAGTCATAGAAGTGTGAGTCACGTAACATTGTCAGTGGGGAAAATGAACAGCATTTTTACGCCCGCAATAGCTCCTCCTACCTCACTACTCTATACTACTCTGTGCATGGATGTATAATTTTGTTTTTAGTTGTTAGACTCAAACTGATATTATAGTTGCCGAGTCCGCGAGGGTTCGGTGGGGTCCACGTGACGTAAGTTTCGTCATCAGAGGGAGTGCGCGTGGGCTCAGTGCGGACATCCGCGTACCTGCAATTTGTTGTGTCCGTGCGGTCACAACGTTGTGTTCCTGTAGAGGGCGATCTAATGCGCATGTGTGGAACGCATCCTCCTAGCGGACCCCAGAAGGTAATATAAACACATCAACTACCCGTCTGTGGTGTCCACAGCTGTCTGTATGCGCGTCCGCTCGGGAGTATAAATGAAGCTTTATGGAATTGAATTTTGGTTTGGGGCCTTGTGAGGTTTCCAGTGAGACACCTCTGTTGTCAGTTCAGTAAATGTTTTCTTTCTGGTTCAAGTTTGATTTAGTAAACTTTACTATTTACTTAGAACGAGTTAGTACAACATGTTGTCCGACCACATCAGAAAACCAAAAGTGAGCCTCGAAAGACGATTGAGATGTGATATTGTTTAAATACGCACAGTTTTCAACAGTTGCTCCTAAACCCATTACTGATGTTGCACTTGGTTGTTCACACATACAGAAATAGTTGTGTAGTATAAAATACATTTACTATGGTATTACTAAGATAAGAGAAGACAACAATTTAAAATGAGCCAAATGACTGTGTGTGTGTGTGTGTTACACACTGACAGCCAGTCGTCCGTCATCCTCTGGAAGCTTCAAAACCTCACATCTCTCTGATAGTAACACCTCTTCTAGCTCATGTTTGGATTAAAGTAGGAGAAACTCATTCCATCTCCCTGTCTCTCACCTGTTTTTTTTTTGTTTTTTTTTACTGATGAACAGCAGGTTTCCCCTCAGGCAAAAAAACCTGCAGGTGAGAGGTGAGAATATAAGGTTTGTCAGTGTGTATTGGCTCCAAAAAACATATTTACTGCTGAGACATTCCCCGTAAAATTCTGTTAAATTGTGTTTGTTAAATATTCAGGAAGTTGCTCTACTGTTGGACACACAGGACGCTCCAGGAAGTAAAATCATAATGAGTCAGGTGATGTATAATAATAAGATATTGATCGTTGTTGTTGGCCACACGAGGTCAATTAAAATTATGATTGTTATTTATCTTAATTATAGGGATATAGCTCTTTTAAGGTTAAGTGACTGACATGCAAGCACAAGAAAACATCAAGTTCATTTTTAGTTACACATATTTATGACTGCTACAAAAGCTGGTAGTGAATGCATGAAATGAATGATGCAGAGTTATCTATTGTGTAGTTGGTGTGAGAGACCTTATAGACAGATGAGATGACAGAATACACAATACACAAGATAATAGAACAAAACATTTTTAACTGAGCCAAATGATGACAGAGAGCAAATATTTACAAGTAATTTATTCCAATCAGAAGGAGGCTGAAACATAAAACACTATTACTACCAACTTCCTAAGAGACAAAGAGAATCATAAAGATGGTCTGATCAGAGCAAAACAATTGTTTTAAGCAACAAGGATCATTAAAATGATTTTGTTAAGGAGATCACTCCATGCCAGATGCTCTGTACTATAGTGTCCCCTCATCGTTGATCTCTCAGACCCCCAACAAGAATGAACTCTAGACCAGGACTTTATTAAAAGTCCTGACTAAATGTACTTTATACCTGACGTATTGGTTTTGCATTTTTTTCAGTCGTATTATTCTTATTTCAGTTAAATAAAAGGTTTTTTCACACTTATTTTTAGCTTTTAGTGTAGTTTTAGTAAACTATAATACCTCTGTTATATCCTCTGAGTGAATTTGTTGAACTTTATTAACCCTGTTTTATGCTCTGAGTGATTTTCCCCACAAAAAAAGTGAATGTGTTTCAACCAGTTACAGCCTGCTTTGAGTCAAGGTCACAGCATCGCTTTGTGTGTGTGTGTGTGTTACATAGTAGCGTAAATCAGCTCATGTTGCATTGGTATGTATACAGATAAAGAAGAAGAAGAATAGCTCTGTCTGCTCTGGGAAGGACACTTGTCTTTTGTACTGAAACCCCTTTTTTTGGACTTTGAATACCACTTATATTGTAATACTCAAATAAAAAGGGAATATTTCTGCCTCATCAAGAAGTTGTACTTTTTTTCATTGACTGTTTCTCCATCTTATTAGGTGAGTGGTTTTTTGTGTCATTTTTTCATTAAATACTCCTTTTATCTAGAAGTGACTATTTTTTCTTTGAGGTAATAGTTAACCTATCCCTGCACCCGTGTATTGGGTCAGGACCTGGGTAATGCATACAGGCTAAAGTATCCCATAGATAAATCTCCCTCTGATACAGATTTACACTTTACTTTGCCCCATTTAAGATGCACTAAGCCCCAAGGATGTAGGTGACTTGGGGTGTGTAGATTTTGTACATTCAGGAGGGGATTGAGAGTAGGTAGGCCTATGGGAAGATGAAAAGAGCCATCACCCATAACCTCAGTGGACTTTGCAATTTAAAAATAAGTTGATACCAATGAAATTCATCTGAACGTGTCTAGCATTTTATGATGGTGTATGAAATAAAAATCCTGGTACAGATCTGCCAGTAAAACATGATGTATTTTATATTTTTTTAAATTTGTAATTAACAACACTTTTTCCCCACTTTAAGCCACCAAACTGTCACTTTTCTCCACTACAAAACAACTGTTCAACTGTTCGGACTACAAAAACAGTTTTTTGGGCTGCTGCTTTTTGCTGGTTGCTGGCTGATTGTCCAGGCTGGCTGTCAGTTTCTTCTTGCTTTTGTCTTTGTCTTCTTGCTTTCTGCCATGTGAAAGATATTTTCTTGTTAGGATTGATGCTTTTGCTAAAACATAATTGCAACAAATAAAGTCCTAGATTTGCTTTTTAGCAAAGAGATTTTATAAGCTTACTTTTAATAGAGGTGTTTTAGATATTAGATTCATTTTTTATACTGTGTGAGAGAAAGCTGATTATACTGTATTTGACCATTGTGGACTAAGGTGAGAAACTCATTTATTCACCAGAATTTAGTAGTAGGTCAGTTTAACCTCAACTTCTGCTTTCAGCTAACAAAACAGGAAGCGTGAGAGTGGGGTGTGCCCATTCAACTGTGAAAAACAATGCCACGTACAGCCTCAAGGTCTTAAGCTGTGCACTGTAGGAGACAGGTGATGTTTATCCATAAATTGTGCTAAGCAGGATGTTTGTCTCTTGACGGTTGAAGTTTCAGATCACCTAGAGGCGTGACCGGAGGTATTGTATCCCACTGGTCTAGATTTATCAATAACCTGGATTGGAAAAATGTCTGTAATCTTCCATATACATGTCTCTTTTAAAATCATACAAAGATATTATCAAGCAAGTCATTGTCTTCTGAAATTTCAAAAAGACATCTGTATTAACTCTTCATTTTGTGAAACGCACCCTGAAACAATGCAACACATATTCTGGCAATGTCCTTACACTAACAAATTCTGGAAAGATGTGAGCCAATGTATGGTTGATAATATTGACTCTGACTTTTCTCTCTACTGGAAAAATATATTGTTTGGTTTCTTCAATAACAATTGTTATACAATTAATGAATTATTAATAATCGATTTAGACATTATCTTAGCGAAATTTCATATTCATAAATCTAAATTTCGCAATTCTAAACCCTTAATGATAATATTTGAAAATGAAAATAAACAATACATTAAATCTTGTTTAAATCTAAAATAAGAAAGCTGCTAAAACTGTTGATTTATGTACTTTGTATCTTTATTTCGAAAATTTCTCCCCTGGCTCGTCTGTTCTTTTGTATGTATTAATGACTTCTTTGTCTGTTTTGGGGTGTTAATTATCTGTATAATCGATGTCCCTCTTTATATCTGACCTTGAATGTCAAAAAATATGTTGTGTGGGGGGGGGAGCAATGAACGGGGCCCCTCCTCCGACGCTGTATCCAGTTCCCTTTACACATTTATGGAACAAACACGCAGTCTGTCTTTCAGGGAGGAGACCTGCTGGATTTTACCGACCAGAACCACTACAAGAGCGGAGGAGAATGGAGGAGAATCAGAACCCGGAGCAACGTACCGACAACACCGTTAAAAAGGAGGAATCAGGCTCGCCCTCTGTTGCCAGCGATACACAGGTTAGTTTTCATGACTCGAGGGTCCGTATATCATCCTGTTGTTGGAGAGAAAGTCGGGGAAAAAACAACGAAAACACTTCCAAGCTTTGTGTTCACGGAGTTTTCCGGCCGTTTCCTCGTGTGTCCCCTCCTAAGTATGTAGCTGACCATTTTCTCCAGCTCGGGGCCACATGCATAAATCTCTGTGTATATTCATGACTAAAACTGTGTGTACGCACAATGCCAGAAATATGCATACGCATTCTTTTCGTCAGATATATAAAGCTGTGCGTCGAATGGTTCTGTTTTATAAATCTCAATCACTGAGGAACTGATGTGTGTACTACGAGGCGAGATTAGTGGGTCAGCGAGGTGTGTTGAGTATAAAGCCAGGGTTTTCAGTGTCACGAAGGTGGCTCTCTTTTAACCTGGCTCGATCACCATGGTAACTTATACTGCAAACTTAACCTGGTCCGGAGCAGGTTATGTTCCGAATTTCGGTTTAAAGGTATAATTAATTATTCCACATTAAAATGTCTAAAAACAACTAGACCTATGTTATATATTTTGTTGAGTTGTGTACTTACATTATCCCAAATGTTTCCAACAATTGATTACTTTTTTATCATACTTGTTTTGATAAGTCATATTGCAAATTTGTAATGGTGCAATAGGTTAGGGTTACTTGTGGGATGGGATTGTGTTACAATATAGCAAACTGTATTCCAAACAAAAAATAAATAAAAATAAAAAAACAAAAACTCATGAAAAAATACTTTGAACAAAAAATATAAAATAAAATTGATTAGTCTATTGGTATTTATCAGAGATAATATTCAATCTATAATATTAATTTAAACTTTGATTTGGCCAAAACCTAAAGTGATTTCCACTTATCCTTCATTATGGGACAGAGTCAGACATGAATGCACTTCTTGAGTATAATGTTTAAATCTGCTGCATCACGATTAAAATTGAATTTATTTTCTTGTACAAGAAGGAGCGTTTCACAGTGCAACACACACGTAGGGTTACAGAGAAAAAGGCTCATCATGGAACATTCACAGTTGGTTTATTTACCTTACTAATGGGCGTTTCAGCTTTCACCTGTTGCTTACAGACACATTCCACAGATAACATCATGACATTTTCTCAGTTCTCTAATTGGTGGCCAGCTGAAGATCCTTAACTTTAGATGACACCCTTCTGACCTGTCTCTGACCTTTTATTCTTTGCTGACTTCCTCTAATGTATATAGTACTAGCCTCCCCTTGTTAGCCTTAGCTGCTGAGTTTGCCACTTCTGCAACTTTGCAGAGCAAAACAAGAACATTCAGCATGACATGTAAAAACAAGAACACGCACATAGTATGATTTTAAGACATCTAATCACAGTATAATCCTAATTTTTATAACATACATGAGCCTCATTTCCACTCCCATAATTAGCCAAACGGATGAAGACGCCTTGAACCAGCTGTTTTCATATCAGTTCACCTGCCTGCTTCACCAGTCTGTACACCTGTCAATGAAAATAATCTCAATGTCATTATTATTATTGTTGTTGTTGTTGTTGTTGTTGTTTAGAACCATGTCAGTGTTATAACCCTCATGGTGAGTGATGGGGACCTCTGCTGGTGACTTTATGGATGCTCTTTATTTTGGTAGGGAGTATGGAATAGGGGTAACAGTTTCCACAACATGAACTAAAATAATATCACTATATATCACACTAACTAGCTAATTTTAGCTTAATCTGAAGCTACAGGCAACCAATTCATTTAAAGAGTGCTTAGTTCTCCTGACTGGTGAAGTTTTAACGACCAAATTAATGTTTATTAGCATGCTAATCCCTAATCGTGAGTTAAGCTAATCGCTAATTAGCCACCATGCTAGGTGGACTTTGGCAAGAAGTTTGTACAAGTTACCTCTGCGTCCAGAATGTAAAGTCACATGGTTTATGCTGGTTTAAGCTGAATGGCAAAGGAATATGTTGCTTTAGATGTCATAGTTTTACTCCTTATTTTAGGGAGTAATGTATGTTTTGCATTTAATATAAGTTACAGTGAGTTTGTATGCACCTCAAATCACCTGCATATGTAATATTCTCCTGTTAGCTTTGAGGTGGACTTTGGATGAAGAGGGACAGCTTGTTCCCAGTGGCAGTTGGACAGGAACTGATGGCTGCTGCTACACAATCTCCAGGACAACTTTTGGATTTAATTTCCCAATAAAAACAATTTAAGGACGCCTTTGGATTCCTTCTAAAATAGATACTTTTCTTTTTCTTCAACTGAAGACCATTTAGGTTTTACTAGTCCATAGACTGAGAAAGGACTGAGAAATGCTTGTGGACTCTAGTTTACTTCACCGTACTACAACTGTTTACACTTCCCTGGCCTGGTGGGTTGGTCAAATGGCTGTGATTGGCTGGATGACCGTTAATCAAGCTATCTTGACCAATAGGTTTTCATGTATGGGGAACTCGGTTTCGATTTCATCATGAGTACCTCAGGAAAAAGTGGTGGTGGGAGTGAAATCATGTTTCCGTGAAAGTGTCTCCTTGCTTCCCTCATTCATGTCTCAGTCAGGGAGAGAAAGATGCGAGGATGGAGGAATTTAATTAATCCTATGGGTCGTCCTCGTTCACTCCAGCATCATTTTTGAGGAAACGGCAACTACTCATGACTACTACATAATAACTGTTATTATGTTCTGTGTGCATTTACAAATGTATCTGCTTTTTAGCAGATTAAACTTACTACAAAGTTCTTGAGCTCCAGATATCAATCAATTTCATTAGGAAAAAATCATGAATTTTTTTAAATATGATTTTGTGTTAAGAATCTAGGAGACACAAGCTGCATTTAAAGTCATTTCCAGTCATTTTCCAGTCTTAAACTTTGAACAACCTGCTTTTGTTCACAGAGTTGAAACTGTTTTTGATGTTATTCTTTCTGCAGTATATCACTCCTCAATCTCAGGTTATGTTTCAAGACTATATGACACCATTCAACACAACAATCCCCCAACACTGAACAAAGCAAAAGGGAATAAGACCTTGATGTGAATGTCCCTGACACCATGTGTTTTACTTCCTTTCCATTTACAGCACTTAAAGTTAGTCATAGTCTCTACTTCACTCCAGAAAAAATGACAAAAATGTGCTGAAATTCTGATGCCAGCTTTCCTACATCTATCTATCAATCCCTCTGCAATCTCTCTTGTATTTCTTTTTTTTTGTCATTTTTTGACTGTTAGTGCTCTTATTTTATTTTACCGAACAGGGAAAAATTAAATAAAAAAACTATATAAAGTGTTCGCACAAAGTTCAGGAGAAGTCTAGATATCCTGACTTAGTCTGTGGTTGGGGTCAAGCTTAAAAAACTCAGCTGTTTATGATTTTGGATCACTCGCTCCATCATGTCATCTCACTTACAGTCTCTCTCTTTCTCTGTATGTCTGTTGTCATAGAAACAAACAGGAAGAATGGGACTCAAACGTCACTGCTGTCAGCACTGTGAAAAAGCCTTCACGACATCAACATATTTAAAGATACACCAGAGAGTTCACACCGGAGAGGAACTTCACACTTGTGAACAATGTGGGAAAACTTTCACTAGAGACAGTACTCTAAAAATCCACCAACGCATTCACACTGGAGAGAAGCCGTACTGGTGTGAGCAATGTGGGAAAACGTTCACTCAAGACGGTAATCTAAAAATCCACCAACGCATTCACACTGGAGAGAAGCCGTACTGGTGTGACCAATGTGGGAAAACGTTCACTGAGGACAGTCATCTAAAAATCCACCAACGCATTCACACTGGAGAGAAGCCGTACTGGTGTGAGCAATGTGGGAAAACGTTCACTCAAGACGGTAATCTAAAAATCCACCAACGCATTCACACTGGAGAGAAGCCGTACTGGTGTGAGCAATGTGGGAAAACTTTCACTCGAGGCAGTCATCTAAAAATCCACCAACGCATTCACACTGGAGAGAAGCCGTACTGGTGTGAGCAATGTGGGAAAACGTTCACTCAAGACGGTAATCTAAAAATCCACCAACGCATTCACACTGGAGAGAAGCCGTACCGGTGTGAGCAATGTGGGAAAACGTTCACTCAAGACAGTCATCTAAAAATCCACCAACGCATTCACACTGGAGAGAAGCCGTACTGGTGTGACCAATGTGGGAAAACGTTCACTGAGGACAGTCATCTAAAAAGGCACCAACGCATTCACACTGGAGAGAAGCCGTACTGGTGTGACCAATGTGGGAAAACTTTCACTCAAGACAGTAGTCTAAACGACCACCAACGCATTCACACTAGAGAGAAGCCGTACTGGTGTGACCAATGTGGGAAAACGTTCACCAACAACAGTACATTAAAAGCCCACCAACGCATTCACACTAGAGAGAAGCCGTACTGGTGTGACCAATGTGGGAAAACGTTCACCAACAACAGTACATTAAAAGCCCACCAACGCATTCACACTAGAGAGAAGCCGTACTGGTGTGACCAATGTGGGAAAACGTTCACCAACAACAGTACATTAAAAGCCCACCAATGCATTCACACTGGAGAGAAGCCGTACTGGTGTGAGCAATGTGGGAAAACGTTCACTAAGGACAGTCATCTAAAAACCCACCAACGCATTCACTCAGCATCGTGTTGAACATGTTTCGGAGGCAGGTTAGCACTGTCCCCCTCGTCTCCTCTCCATGCCTTTAATAACAGTGTTGTTCTATCCTGAGCTTCTCTACAAACTGAAGGCTGCCAACTACAACTTTAGAATCAGCATGTATGCCATTAGCGGCCCATGTGACCAAATTTTAAGCTCAGTGATTGGTCGTAGTTTACCTATACCCTGAAAGATTTTCAATTTTTCTCCTTGAGTTTCATGTTGATCCAAGTCATAGAAGTGTGAGTCACGTAACATTGTCAGTGGGGAAAATGAACAGCATTTTTACGCCCGCAATAGCTCCTCCTACCTCACTACTCTATACTGCTCTGTGCATGGATGTATAATTTTGTTTTTAGTTGTTAGACTCAAACTGATATTATAGTTGCCGAGTCCGCGAGGGTTCGGTGGGGTCCACGTGACGTAAGTTTCGTCATCAGAGGGAGTGCGCGTGGGCTCAGTGCGGACATCCGCGTACCTGCAATTTGTTGTGTCCGTGCGGTCACAACGTTGTGTTCCTGTAGAGGGCGATCTAATGCGCATGTGTGGAACGCATCCTCCTAGCGGACCCCAGAAGGTAATATAAACACATCAACTACCCGTCTGTGGTGTCCACAGCTGTCTGTATGCGCGTCCGCTCGGGAGTATAAATGAAGCTTTATGGAATTGAATTTTGGTTTGGGGCCTTGTGAGGTTTCCAGTGAGACACCTCTGTTGTCAGTTCAGTAAATGTTTTCTTTCTGGTTCAAGTTTGATTTAGTAAACTTTACTATTTACTTAGAACGAGTTAGTACAACATGTTGTCCGACCACATCAGAAAACCAAAAGTGAGCCTCGAAAGACGATTGAGATGTGATATTGTTTAAATACGCACAGTTTTCAACAGTTGCTCCTAAACCCATTACTGATGTTGCACTTGGTTGTTCACACATACAGAAATAGTTGTGTAGTATAAAATACATTTACTATGGTATTACTAAGATAAGAGAAGACAACAATTTAAAATGAGCCAAATGACTGTGTGTGTGTGTGTGTGTTACACACTGACAGCCAGTCGTCCGTCATCCTCTGGAAGCTTCAAAACCTCACATCTCTCTGATAGTAACACCTCTTCTAGCTCATGTTTGGATTAAAGTAGGAGAAACTCATTCCATCTCCCTGTCTCTCACCTGTTTTTTTTTTTTTTTTTTTTACTGATGAACAGCAGGTTTCCCCTCAGGCAAAAAAACCTGCAGGTGAGAGGTGAGAATATAAGGTTTGTCAGTGTGTATTGGCTCCAAAAAACATATTTACTGCTGAGACATTCCCCGTAAAATTCTGTTAAATTGTGTTTGTTAAATATTCAGGAAGTTGCTCTACTGTTGGACACACAGGACGCTCCAGGAAGTAAAATCATAATGAGTCAGGTGATGTATAATAATAAGATATTGGTCATTGTTGTTGGCCACACAAGAGGTCAATTAAAGTTATAATTGTTATTTATCTTAATTATAGGGATATAGCTCTTTTAAGGTTAAGTGACTGACATGCAAGCACAAGAAAACATCAAGTTCATTTTTAGTTACACATATTTATGACTAAACACTACAACAGATAAACACAGACACAAGAGGGAAAGGGGAAGCTGCTACAAAAGCTGGTAGTGAATGCATGGAATGAATGATGCAGAGTTATCTATTGTGTTAGAAGGATCAATTAGAAGGAGGCTGAAACATAAAACACTACCAACTTCCTAAGAGACAAAGAGAATCATAAAGATGGTCTGATCAGAGCAAAACAAAGAATTGTTTTAAGCAACAAGGATCATTAAAATGATTTTGTTAAGGAGATCACTCCATGCCGGATGCTCTGTACTATAGTGTCCCCTCATCTTTGATCTCTCAGACCCCCAACAAGAATGAACTCTAGGCCAGGACTTTATTAAAAGTCCTGACTAAATGTACTCTATACCTGACGTATTGGTTTAGCATTTTTTTCAGTCGTATTATTCTTATTTCAGTTAAATAAAAGGTTTTTTCACACTTAATTTTAGCTTTTAGTGTAGTTTTAGTAAACTATAATACCTCTGTTATATCCTCTGAGTGAATTTGTTGAACTTTATTAACCCTGTTTTATGCTCTGAGTGATTTTCCCCACAAAAAAAGTGAATGTGTTTCAACCAGTTACAGCCTGCTTTGAGTCAAGGTCACAGCATCGCTTTGTGTGTGTGTGTTACATAGTAGCGTAAATCAGCTCATGTTGCATTGGTATGTATACAGATAAAGAAGAAGAAGAATAGCTCTGTCTGCTCTGGGAAGGACACTTGTCTTTTGTACTTGTTGTGGATTTTCGGAGCTGATGCACTGGCAGTTGTCAGTTTGAAGAAGAGAAGACCAAACCAAACTTCGTATGATGATTCTGGGAAAACTTTAATGAAGAACCTTGCAAGGGAGAGCGACTCAAGGGACACCTCCTGTTCGTACGGTGTCCCCAAACTCATCTCACCCTCACAGTCCAAAACCAGCCTTTAAGCCAATCATAGAAACTAGTTCGTCAGTTCCGAATCATAAACCTATGACCTAAATCTGTATCTTTGGTTTGTCTTGTTGCGTCTGATGATGACCTGCATTCTGGCCTTGGTTCGCCTGTGAGGCTCCTGGTTTATTAAACAACATGTGTTATCTTCTGTTTGAGAGAACAGAAGAGTACAGCTTGACATTCTGTTGTCCTGGTCAGTTATGGAATATCCATAACAGTACTGAAACCCCTTTTTTTTGGACTTTGAATACCACTTATATTGTAATACTCAAATAAAAAGGGAATATTTCTGCCTCATCAAGAAGTTGTACTTTTTTTCATTGACTGTTTCTCCATCTTATTAGGTGAGTGTTTTTTTTGTGTCATTTTTTCATTAAATACTCCTTTTATCTAGAAGTGACTATTTTTTCTTTGAGGTAATAGTTAACCTATCCCTGCACCCGTTTATTGGGTCAGGACCTGGGTAATGCATACAGGTTAAAGTATCCCATAGATAAATCTCCCTCTGATACAGATTTACACTTTACTTTGCCCCATTTAAGATGCACTAAGCCCCAAGGATGTAGGTGACTTGGGGTGTGTAGATTTTGTACATTCAGGAGGGGATTGAGAGTAGGTAGGCCTATGGGAAGATGAAAAGAGCCATCACCCATAACCTCAGTGGACTTTGCAATTTAAAAATAAGTTGATACCAATGAAATTCATCTGAACGTGTCTAGCATTTTATGATGGTGTATGAAATAAAAATCCTGGTACAGATCTGCCAGTAAAACATGATGTATTTTATATTTTTTTAAATTTGTAATTAACAACACTTTTCCCCCACTTTAAGCCACCAAACTGTCACTTTTCTTCACTACAAAACAACTGTTCAACTGTTCGGACTACAAAAACAGTTTTTTGGGCTGCTGCTTTTTGCTGGTTGCTGGCTGATTGTCCAGGCTGGCTGCCAGTTTCTTCTTGCTTTTGTCTTTGTCTTCTTGCTTTCTGCCATGTGAAAGATATTTTCTTGTTAGGATTGATGCTTTTGCTAAAACATAATTGCAACAAATAAAGTCCTAGATTTGCTTTTTAGCAAAGATATTTTATAAGCTTACTTTTAATAGAGGTGTTTTAGATATTAGATTCATTTTTTATACTGTGTGAGAGAAAGCTGATTATACTGTATTTGACCATTGTGGACTAAGGTGAGAAACTTACAAATTCACGAGAATTTAGTAGTAGGTCAGTTTAACCTCAACTTCTGCTTTCAGCTAACAAAACAGGAAGCGTGAGAGTGGGCTTCGCCCATTCAACTGTGAAAGACAATGCCACAGTGCACAGCTTAAGCCTCAAGGTCTTAAGCTGTGCACTGTAAGAGACAGGTGATGTTTATCCATAAATTGTGCAAAGCAGGATATTAGTCTCTTGACGGTTGAAGTTTCAGATCACCTAGAGGCGTGACCGGAGGTATTGTATCCTACTGGTCTAGATTTATCAATAACCTGAATTGGAAAAATGTCTGTAATCTTCCATATACATGTCTCTTTTAAAATCATACAAAGATATTATCAAGCAAGTCATTGTCTTCTGAAGTTTCAAAAAGACATCTGTATTAACTCTTCATTTTGTGAAATGCACCCTGAAACAATGCAACACATATTCTGGCAATGTCCTTACACTAACAAATTCTGGAAAGATGTGAGCCAATGTATGGTTGATAATATTGACTCTGACTTTTCTCTCTACTGGAAAAATATATTGTTTGGTTTCTTCAATAACAATTGTTATACAATTAATGAATTATGAATAATCGATTTAGACATTATCTTAGCGAAATTTCATATTCATAAATCCAAATTTCGCAATTCTAAACCCTTAATGATAATATTTGAAAATGAAAATAAACAATACATTAAAATCTTGTTTAAATCTAAAATAAGAAAGTTGCTAAAACTGTTGATTTATGTACTTTGTATCTTTATTTAGAAAATTTCTCCCCTGGCTCGTCTGTTCTTTTGTATGTATTAATGACTTCTTTGTCTTCTTTGGGGTGTTAATTATCTGTATAATCGATGTCCCTCTTTATATCTGACCTTGAATGTCAAAAAATATGTTGTGTGTGGGGGGGGGGGGGGGGGGGGGGGGGGGGGGGAAGCAATGAACGGGGCCCCTCCTCCGACGCTGTATCCAGTTCCCTTTACACATTTATGGAACAAACACGCAGTCTGTCTTTCAGGGAGGAGACCTGCTGGATTTTACCGACCAGAACCACTACAAGAGCGGAGGAGAATGGAGGAGAATCAGAACCCGGAGCAACGTACCGACAACACCGTTAAAAAGGAGGAATCAGGCTCGCCCTCTGTTGCCAGCGATACACAGGTTAGTTTTCATGACTCGAGGGTCCGTATATCATCATGTTGTTGGAGAGAAAGTCGGGAAAAAAAAACGAAAACACTTCCAAGCTTTGTGTTCACGGAGTTTTCCTCGTGTGTCCCCTCCTAAGTATGTAGCTGACCATTTTCTCCAGCTCGGGGCCACATGCATAAATCTCTGTGTAGATTCATGACTAAAACTGTGTGTACGCACAATGCCAGAAATATGCATACGCATTCTTTTCGTCAGATATATAAAGCTGTGCGTCGAATGGTTCTGTTTTATAAATCTCAATCACTGAGGAACTGATGTGTGTACTACGAGGCGAGATTAGTGGGTCAGCGAGGTGTGTTGAGTATAAAGCCAGGGTTTTCAGTGTCACGAAGGTGGCTCTCTTTTAACCTGGCTCGATCACCATGGTAACTTATACTGCAAACTTAACCTGGTCCGGAGCAGGTTATGTTCCGAATTTCGGTTTAAAGGTATAATTAATTATTCCACATTAAAATGTCTAAAAACAACTAGACCTATGTTATATATTTTGTTGAGTTGTGTACTTAAATTATCCCAAATGTTTCCAACAATTGATTACTTTTTTATCATACTTGTTTTGATAAGTCATATTGCAAATTTGTAATGGTGCAATAGGTTAGGGTTACTTGTGGGATGGGATTGTGTTACAATATAGCAAACTGTATTCCAAACAAAAAATAAATAAAAATAAAAAAACAAAAACTCATGAAAAAATACTTTGAACAAAAAATATAAAATAAAATTGATTAGTCTATTGGTATTTATCAGAGATAATATTCAATCTATAATATTAATTTCAACTTTGATTTGGCCAAAACCTAAAGTGATTTCCACTTATCCTTCATTATGGGACAGAGTCAGACCTGAATGCACTTCTTGAGTATAATGTTTAAATCTGCTGCATCACGTTTAAAATTGAATTTATTTTCTTGTACAAGAAGGAGCGTTTCACAGTGCAACACACAGGTAGGGTTACAGAGAAAAAGGCTCATCATGGAACATTCACAGTTGGTTTATATACCTTACTAATGGGCGTTTCAGCTTTCACCTGTTGCTTACAGACACATTCCACAGATAACATCATGACATTTTCTCAGTTCTCTAATTGGTGGCCAGCTGAAGATCCTTAACTTTAGATGACACCCTTCTGACCTGTCTCTGACCTTTTATTCTTTGCTGACTTCCTCTAATGTATATAGTACTAGCCTCCCCTTGTTAGCCTTAGCTGCTGAGTTTGCCACTTCTGCAACTTTGCAGAGCAAAACAAGAACATTCAGCATGACATGTAAAAACAAGAACACGCACATAGTATGATTTTAAGACATCTAATCACAGTATAATCCTAATTTTTATAACATACATGAGCCTCATTTCCACTCCCATAATTAGCCAAACGGATGAAGACGCCCTGAACCAGCTGTTTTCATATCAGTTCACCTGCCTGCTTCACCAGTCTGTACACCTGTCAATGAAAATAATCTCAATGTCATTATTATTATTGTTGTTGTTGTTGTTGTTGTTGTTTAGAACCATGTCAGTGTTATAACCCTCATGGTGAGTGATGGGGACCTCTGCTGGTGACTTTATGGATGCTCTTTATTTTGGTAGGGAGTATGGAATAGGGGTAACAGTTTCCACAACATGAACTAAAATAATATCACTATATATCACACTAACTAGCTAATTTTAGCTTAATCTGAAGCTACAGGCAACCAATTCATTTAAAGAGTGCTTAGTTCTCCTGACTGGTGAAGTTTTAACGACCAAATTAATGTTTATTAGCATGCTAATCCCTAATCGTGAGTTAAGCTAATCGCTAATTAGCCACCATGCTAGGTGGACTTTGGCAAGAAGTTTGTACAAGTTACCTCTGCGTCCAGAATGTAAAGTCACATGGTTTATGCTGGTTTAAGCTGAATGGCAAAGGAATATGTTGCTTTAGATGTCATAGTTTTACTCCTTATTTTAGGGAGTAATGTATGTTTTGCATTTAATATAAGTTACAGTGAGTTTGTATGCACCTCAAATCACCTGCATATGTAATATTCTCCTGTTAGCTTTGAGGTGGACTTTGGATGAAGAGGGACAGCTTGTTCCCAGTGGCAGTTGGACAGGAACTGATGGCTGCTGCTACACAATCTCCAGGACAACTTTTGGATTTAATTTCCCAATAAAAACAATTTAAGGACGCCTTTGGATTCCTTCTAAAATAGATACTTTTCTTTTTCTTCAACTGAAGACCATTTAGGTTTTACTAGTCCATAGACTGAGAAAGGACTGAGAAATGCTTGTGGACTCTAGTTTACTTCACCGTACTACAACTGTTTACTCTTCCCTGGCCTGGTGGGTTGGTCAAATGGCTGTGATTGGCTGGATGACCGTTAATCAAGCTATCTTGACCAATAGGTTTTCATGTATGGGGAACTCGGTTTCGATTTCATCATGAGTACCTCAGGAAAAAGTGGTGGTGGGAGTGAAATCATGTTTCCGTGAAAGTGTCTCCTTGCTTCCCTCATTCATGTCTCAGTCAGGGAGAGAAAGATGCGAGGATGGAGGAATTTAATTCATCCTATGGGTCGTCCTCGTTCACTCCAGCATCATTTTTGAGGAAACGGCAACTACTCATGACTACTACATAATAACTGTTATTATGTTCTGTGTGCATTTACAAATGTATCTGCTTTTTAGCAGATTAAACTTACTACAAAGTTCTTGAGCTCCAGATATCAATCAATTTCATTAGGAAAAAATCATGAATTTTTTTAAATATGAATTTGTGTTAAGAATCTAGGAGACACAAGCTGCATTTAAAGTCATTTCCAGTCATTTTCCAGTCTTAAACTTTGAACAACCTGCTTTTGTTCACAGAGTTGAAACTGTTTTTGATGTTATTCTTTCTGCAGTATATCACTCCTCAATCTCAGGTTATGTTTCAAGACTATATGACACCATTCAACACAACAATCCCCCAACACTGAACAAAGCAAAAGGGAATAAGACCTTGATGTGAATGTCCCTGACACCATGTGTTTTACTTCCTTTCCATTTACAGCACTTAAAGTTAGTCATAGTCTCTACTTCACTCCAGAAAAAATGACAAAAATGTGCTGAAATTCTGATGCCAGCTTTCCTACATCTATCTATCAATCCCTCTGCAATCTCTCTTGTATTTCTTTTTTTTTTGTCATTTTTTGACTGTTAGTGCTCTTATTTTATTTTACCGAACAGGGAAAAATTAAATAAAAAAACTATATAAAGTGTTCGCACAAAGTTCAGGAGAAGTCTAGATATCCTGACTTAGTCTGTGGTTGGGGTCAAGCTTAAAAAACTCAGCTGTTTATGATTTTGGATCACTCGCTCCATCATGTCATCTCACTTACAGTCTCTCTCTTTCTCTGTATGTCTGTTGTCATAGAAACAAACAGGAAGAATGGGACTCAAACGTCACTGCTGTCAGCACTGTGAAAAAGCCTTCACGACATCAACATATTTAAAGATACACCAGAGAGTTCACACCGGAGAGGAACTTCACACTTGTGAACAATGTGGGAAAACTTTCACTAGAGACAGTACTCTAAAAATCCACCAACGCATTCACACTGGAGAGAAGCCGTACTGGTGTGAGCAATGTGGGAAAACGTTCACTCAAGACGGTAATCTAAAAATCCACCAACGCATTCACACTGGAGAGAAGCCGTACTGGTGTGACCAATGTGGGAAAACGTTCACTGAGGACAGTCATCTAAAAATCCACCAACGCATTCACACTGGAGAGAAGCCGTACTGGTGTGAGCAATGTGGGAAAACGTTCACTCAAGACGGTAATCTAAAAATCCACCAACGCATTCACACTGGAGAGAAGCCGTACCGGTGTGAGCAATGTGGGAAAACGTTCACTCAAGACGGTAATCTAAAAATCCACCAACGCATTCACACTGGAGAGAAGCCGTACTGGTGTGACCAATGTGGGAAAACGTTCACTGAGGACAGTCATCTAAAAATCCACCAACGCATTCACACTGGAGAGAAGCCATACTGGTGTGACCAATGTGGGAAAACGTTCACTGAGGACAGTCATCTAAAAAGGCACCAACGCATTCACACTGGAGAGAAGCCGTACTGGTGTGACCAATGTGGGAAAACTTTCACTCAAGACAGTAGTCTAAACGACCACCAACGCATTCACACTAGAGAGAAGCCGTACTGGTGTGACCAATGTGGGAAAACGTTCACCAACAACAGTACATTAAAAGCCCACCAACGCATTCACACTGGAGAGAAGCCGTACTGGTGTGAGCAATGTGGGAAAACGTTCACTAAGGACAGTCACCTAAAAACCCACCAACGCATTCACTCAGCATCGTGTTGAACATGTTTGGAGGCAGGTTAGCACTGTCCCCCTCGTCTCCTCTCCATGCCTTTAATAACAGTGTTGTTCTATCCTGAGCTTCTCTACAAACTGAAGGCTGCCAACTACAACTTTAGAATCAGCATGTATGCCATTAGCGGCCCATGTGACCAAATTTTAAGCTCAGTGATTGGTCGTAGTTTACCTATACCCTGAAAGATTTTCAATTTTTCTCCTTGAGTTTCATGTTGATCCAAGTCATAGAAGTGTGAGTCATGTAACATTGTCAGTGGGGAAAATGAACAGCATTTTTACGCCCGCAATAGCTCCTCCTACCTCACTACTCTATACTGCTCTGTGCATGGATGTATAATTTTGTTTTTAGTTGTTAGACTCAAACTGATATTATAGTTGCCGAGTCCGCGAGGGTTCGGTGGGGTCCACGTGACGTAAGTTTCGTCATCAGAGGGAGTGCGCGTGGGCTCAGTGCGGACATCCGCGTACCTGCAATTTGTTGTGTCCGTGCGGTCACAACGTTGTGTTCCTGTAGAGGGCGATCTACTGCGCATGTGTGGAACACATCCTCCGAGCGGACCCCAGAAGGTAATATAAACACATCAACTACCCGTCTGTGGTGTCCACAGCTGTCTGTATGCGCGTCCGCTCGGGAGTATAAATGAAGCTTTATGGAATTGAATTTTGGTTTGGGGCCTTGTGAGGTTTCCAGTGAGACACCTCTGTTGTCAGTTCAGTAAATGTTTTCTTTCTGGTTCAAGTTTGATTTAGTAAACTTTACTATTTACTTAGAACGAGTTAGTACAACATGTTGTCCGACCACATCAGAAAACCAAAAGTGAGCCTCGAAAGACGATTGAGATGTGATATTGTTTAAATATGCACAGTTTTCAACAGTTTCTCCTAAACCCATTACTGATGTTGCACTTGGTTGTTCACACATACAGAAATAGTTGTGTAGTATAAAATACGTTTACTATGGTATCACTAAGATAAGAGAAAACAACAATTTAAAATGAGCCAAATGACTGTGTGTGTGTGTGTGTGTGTGTTACACACTGACAGCCAGTCGTCCGTCATCCTCTGGAAGCTTCAAAACCTCACATCTCTCTGATAGCAACACCTCTTCTAGCTCATGTTTGGATTAAAGTAGGAGAAACTCATTCCATCTCCCTGTCTCTCACCTGTTTTTTTTTTTTTTTGTTTTTTTTTTACTGATGAACAGCAGGTTTCCCCTCAGGCAAAAAACCCTGTAGGTGAGAGGTGAGAATATAAGGTTTGTCAGTGTGTATTGGCTCCAAAAAACATATTTACTGCTGAGACATTCCCCGTAAAATTCTGTTAAATTGTGTTTGTTAAATATTCAGGAAGTTGCTCTACTGTTGGACACACAGGACGCTCCAGGAAGTAAAATCATAATGAGTCAGGTGATGTATAATAATAAGATATTGATCGTTGTTGTTGGCCACACGAGGTCAATTAAAATTATGATTGTTATTTATCTTAATTATAGGGATATAGCTCTTTTAAGGTTAAGTGACTGACATGCAAGCACAAGAAAACATCAAGTTCATTTTTAGTTACACATATTTATGACTGCTACAAAAGCTGGTAGTGAATGCATGAAATGAATGATGCAGAGTTATCTATTGTGTAGTTGGTGTGAGAGACCTTATAGACAGATGAGATGACTGTTATCCCAGAAGCTGTGAGTCAAATCAATGGCACAGTCAGTGATACCTTTCCTGAAAACATGCAATTTGTTTTAAGATAATAGAACAATATATAGTGGGAAAGTAACACACAACAATCGTGACGATTGTTGATCTTGAAGAAGGCTTGAGGGCTGAAATATCATCCAAATAAAAGAGAAATACATATGGAGCCAGAGTGTGCGACACTTTTTTTTCTTCCTGCTTTTAAGATAATAGAACAAAACATTTTTAACTGAGCCAAATGATGACAGAGAGCAAATATTTACAAGTAATTTATTCCAATCAGAAGGAGCCTGAAACATAAAACACTATTACTACCAACTTCCTAAGAGACAAAGAGAATCATAAAGATGGTCTGATCAGAGCAAAACAATTGTTTTAAGCAACAAGGATCATTAAAATGATTTTGTTAAGGAGATCACTCCATGCCAGATGCTCTGTACTATAGTGTCCCCTCATCGTTGATCTCTCAGACCCCCAACAAGAATGAACTCTAGACCAGGACTTTATTAAAAGTCCTGACTAAATGTACTTTATACCTGACGTATTGGTTTTGCATTTTTTTCAGTCGTATTATTCTTATTTCAGTTAAATAAAAGGTTTTTTCACACTTATTTTTAGCTTTTAGTGTAGTTTTAGTAAACTATAATACCTCTGTTATATCCTCTGAGTGAATTTGTTGAACTTTATTAACCCTGTTTTATGCTCTGAGTGATTTTCCCCACAAAAAAAGTGAATGTGTTTCAACCAGTTACAGCCTGCTTTGAGTCAAGGTCACAGCATCGCTTTTTGTGTGTGTGTGTTACATAGTAGCGTAAATCAGCTCATGTTGCATTGGTATGTATACAGATAAAGAAGAAGAAGAATAGCTCTGTCTGCTCGGGGAAGGACACTTGTCTTTTGTACTGAAACCCCTTTTTTTGGACTTTGAATACCACTTATATTGTAATACTCAAATAAAAAGGGAATATTTCTGCCTCATCAAGAAGTTGTACTTTTTTCATTGACTGTTTCTCCATCTTATTAGGTGAGTGGTTTTTTGTGTCATTTTTTCATTAAATACTCCTTTTATCTAGAAGTGACTATTTTTTCTTTGAGGTAATAGTTAACCTATCCCTGCACCCGTGTATTGGGTCAGGACCTGGGTAATGCATACAGGTTAAAGTATCCCATAGATAAATCTCCCTCTGATACAGATTTACACTTTGCCCCACTTAAGATGCACTAAGCCCCAAGGATGTAGGTGACTTGGGGTGTGTAGATTTTGTACATTCAGGAGGGGATTGAGAGTAGGTAGGCCTATGGGAAGATGAAAAGAGCCATCACCCATAACCTCAGTGGACTTTGCAATTTAAAAATAAGTTGATACCAATGAAATTCATCTGAACGTGTCTAGCATTTTATGATGGTGTATGAAATAAAAATCCTGGTACAGATCTGCCAGTAAAACATGATGTATTTTATATTTTTTTAAATTTGTAATTAACAACACTTTTCCCCCACTTTAAGCCACCAAACTGTCACTTTTCTTCACTACAAAACAACTGTTCAACTGTTCGGACTACAAAAACAGTTTTTTGGGCTGCTGCTTTTTGCTGGTTGCTGGCTGATTGTCCAGGTTGGCTGCCAGTTTCTTCTTGCTTTTGTCTTTGTCTTCTTGCTTTCTGCCATGTGAAAGATATTTTCTTGTTAGGATTGATGCTTTTGCTAAAACATAATTGCAACAAATAAAGTCCTAGATTTGCTTTTTAGCAAAGAGATTTTATAAGCTTACTCTTAATAGAGATGTTTTAGATATTAGATTCATTTTTTATACTGTGTGAGAGAAAGCTGATTATACTGTATTTGACCATTGTAGACTGTAAGGTGAGTGTTGTGGATTTTCGGAGCTGATGCACTGGCAGTTGTCAGTTTGAAGAAGAGAAGACCAAACCAAACTTCGTATGATGATTCTGGGAAAACTTTAATGAAGAACCTTGCAAGGGAGAGCGACTCAAGGGACACCTCCTGTTCGTACGGTGTCCCCAAACTCGTCTGACCCTCACAGTCCAAAACCAGCCTTTAAGCCAATCATAGAAACTAGTTCGTCAGTTCCGAATCATAAACCTATGACCTAAATCTGTATCTTTGGTTTGTCTTGTTGCGTCTGATGATGACCTGCATTCTGGCCTTGGTTCGCCTGTGAGGCTCCTGGTTTATTAAACAACATGTGTTATCTTCTGTTTGAGAGAACAGAAGAGTACAGCTTGACATTCTGTTGTCCTGGTCAGTTATGGAATATCCATAACAGTGAGAAACTCATTTATTCACCAGAATTTAGTAGTAGGTCAGTTTAACCTCAACTTCTGCTTTCAGCTAACAAAACAGGAAGCGTGAGAGTGGGGTGCGCCCTTTCAACTGTGAAAAACAATGCCACGTATAGCCTCAAGGTCTTAAGCTGTGCACTGTAAGAGACAGGTGATGTTTATCCATAAATTGTGCAAAGCGGGATGTTTGTCTCTTGACGGTTGAAGTTTCAGATCACCTAGAGGCGTGACCGGAGGTATTGTATCCCACTGGTCTAGATTTATCAATAACCTGAATTGGAAAAATGTCTGTAATCTTCCATATACATGTCTCTTTTAAAATCATACAAAGATATTATCAAGCAAGTCATTGTCTTCTGAAGTTTCAAAAAGACATCTGTATTAACTCTTCATTTTGTGAAATGCACCCTGAAACAATGCAACACATATTCTGGCAATGTCCTTACACTAACAAATTCTGGAAAGATGTGAGCCAATGTATGGTTGATAATATTGACTCTGACTTTTCTCTCTACTGGAAAAATATATTGTTTGGTTTCTTCAATAACAATTGTTATACAATTAATGAATTATGAATAATCGATTTGGACATTATCTTAACGAAATTTCATATTCATAAATCCAAATTTCGCAATTCTAAACCCTTAATGATAATATTTGAAAATGAAAATAAACAATACATTAAAATCTTGTTTAAATCTAAAATAAGAAAGCTGCTAAAACTGTTGATTTATGTACTTTGTATCTTTATTTAGAAAATTTCTCCCCTGGCTCGTCTGTTCTTTTGTATGTATTAATGACTTCTTTGTCTGTTTTGGGGTGTTAATTATCTGTATAATCGATGTCCCTCTTTATATCTGACCTTGAATGTCAAAAAATATGTTGTGGGGGGGGGGGCAATGAACGGGGCCCCTCCTCCGACGCTGTATCCAGTTCCCTTTACACATTTATGGAACAAACACGCAGTCTGTCTTTCAGGGAGGAGACCTGCTGGATTTTACCGACCAGAACCACTACAAGAGCGGAGGAGAATGGAGGAGAATCAGAACCCGGAGCAACGTACCGACAACACCGTTAAAAAGGAGGCATCAGGCTCGCCCTCTGTTGCCAGCGATACACAGGTTAGTTTTCATGACTCGAGGGTCCGTATATCATCCTGTTGTTGGAGAGAAAGTCGGAAAAAAAACAACGAAAACACTTCTAAGCTTTGTGTTCACGGAGTTTTCCGGCCGTTTCCTCGTGTGTCCCCTCCTAAGTATGTAGCTGACCATTTTCTCCAGCTCGGGGCCACATGCATAAATCTCTGTGTAGATTCATGACTAAAACTGTGTGTACGCACAATGCCAGAAATATGCATACGCATTCTTTTCGTCAGATATATAAAGCTGTGCGTCGAATGGTTCTGTTTTATAAATCTCAATCACTGAGGAACTGATGTGTGTACTACGAGGCGAGATTAGTGGGTTAGCGAGGTGTGTTGAGTATAAAGCCAGGGTTTTCAGTGTCACGAAGGTGGCTGTCTTTTAACCTGGCTCGATCACCATGGTAATTTATACTGCAAACTTAACCTGGTCCGGAGCAGGTTATGTTCCGAATTTCGGTTTAAAGGTATAATTAATTATTCCACATTAAAATGTCTAAAAACAACTAGACCTATGTTATATATTTTGTTGAGTTGTGTACTTACATTATCCCAAATGTTTCCAACAATTTTCAAGCCCAGAAAAATCTGTAATTTAATCAAAGTAACGGACCGTTTCATTTGGTCGCATGTCAATGGCGTCATACCTCCTCTACCATAGAGTAAACACGCACAAGATGCATACAGCGGTGCTGTGTTTGTCTGCTACAACAGCGTCTACCAAAGAGTAACTTACACACATACAAGATAATACATCGGCATTGTGGTTGTTCCACAGAAACTGTTATTAATTGACTTTTAATCAGTTTTAAGCCACATTTTCATGATAAATTTAGGTCGCTTTTAACTATATCTTTTAGCCAGAAGAGGGATTTTAGTCATTGGATGTCTGGATCTTAAGTTATCAGAGAAATAAACTGAACAAGTGTTAGCAGCAGCTTGGCTAACAGCCCGTACCGGACGTCCAGTGGTCGCCGTACATCGTTGGAGAAACACTGATTTTTTTAGGTAAAACAGCTTTAATTAGTATTTTAATGATTTTAATCTGCGTGTACGTTTGTTTTTGTAAAGGAGGAGACCTCTGCGGATAATTCGGCTCCCGGTAAAAACATCCCGAATGATTAACACTGGAGTAATCCTATCCCGGTGAAGCTGGTTATTTCACAACGAAGACAACAACTCCCATGATCCCTTGCTACTTCGCACCGTCATCACACTTTTGTTATTGTTTGGATTGAGAGACCCCTAGTGGCTGAAATTACATATTGTGCATTTAAATCGGCAATAAAAAGTGCCGCCCTTTCACTGACTACCTGATTTGCTGTCAAGTCCATTTAACGCTACTGGTATTGCAGCTATTAGAACACTGATTAGAAAATTGATTAGTTTTTTATCATACTTACCATTGTTTTGATAAGTCATATTGCAAATTTGTAATGGTGCAATAGGTTAGGGTTACTTGTGGGATGGGATTGTGTTACAATATAGCAAACTGTATTCCAAACAAAAAATAAATAAAAATAAAAAAACAAAAACTAATGAAAAAATACTTTGAACAAAAAATATAAAATAAAATTGATTAGTCTATTGGTATTTAATATATTAATTACCAATATTCAATCTATAATATTAATTTCAACTTTGATTTGGCCAAAACCTAAAGTGATTTCCACTTATCCTTCATTATGGGACAGAGTCAGACCTGAATGCACTTCTTGAGTATAATGTTTAAATCTGCTGCATCACGTTTAAAGTTGAATTTATTTTCTTGTACAAGAAGGCGCGTTTCACAGTGCAACACACACGTAGGGTTACAGAGAAAAAGGCTCATCATGGAACATTCACTGTTGGTTTATTTACCTTACTAATGGGCGTTTCAGCTTTCACCTGTTGCTTACAGACACATTCCACAGATAACGTCATGACATTTTCTCAGTTCTCTAATTGGTGGCCAGCTGAAGATCCTTAACTTTAGATGACACCCTTCTGACCTGTCTCTGACCTTTTATTCTTTGCTGACTTCCTCTAATTTATATAATACTAGCCTCCCCTTGTTAGCCTTAGCTGCTGAGTTTGCCACTTCTGCAACTTTGCAGAGCAAAACAAGAACATTCAGCATGACATGTAAAAACAAGAACACGCACATAGTATGATTTTAAGACATCTAATCACAGTATAATCCTAATTTTTATAACATACATGAGCCTCATTTCCACTCCCATAATTAGCCAAACGGATGAAGACGCCTTGAACCAGCTGTTTTCATATCAGTTCACCTGCCTGCTTCACCAGTCTGTACACCTGTCAATGAAAATAATCTCAATGTCATTATTATTATTGTTGTTGTTGTTGTTGTTGTTGTTGTTTAGAACCATGTCAATGTTATAACCCTCATGGTGAGTGATGGGGACTTCTGCTGGTGACTTTATGGATGCTCTTTATTTTGGTAGGGAGTATGTAATAGGGGTAACAGTTTCCACAACATGAACTAAAATAATATCACTATATATCACACTAACTAGCTAATTTTAGCTTAATCTGAAGCTACAGGCAACCAATTCATTTAAAGAGTGCTTAGTTCTCCTGACTGGTGAAGTTTTAACGACCAAATTAATGTTTATTAGCATGCTAATCCCTAATCGTGAGTTAAGCTAATCGCTAATTAGCCACCATGCTAGGTGGACTTTGGCAAGAAGTTTGTACAAGTTACCTCTGCGTCCAGAATGTAAAGTCACATGGTTTATGCTGGTTTAAACTGAATGGCAAAGGAATATGTTGCTTTAGATGTCATAGTTTTACTCCTTATTTTAGGGAGTAATGTATGTTTTGCATTTAATATAAGTTACAGTGAGTTTGTATGCACCTCAAATCACCTGCATATGTAATATTCTCCTGTTAGCTTTGAGGTGGACTTTGGATGAAGAGGGACAGCTTGTTCCCAGTGGCAGTTGGACAGGAACTGATGGCTGCTGCTACACAATCTCCAGGACAACTTTTGGATTTAATTTCCCAATAAAAACAATTTAAGGACGCCTTTGGATTCCTTCTAAAATAGATACTTTTCTTTTTCTTCAACTGAAGACCATTTAGGTTTTACTAGTCCATAGACTGAGAAAGGACTGAGAAATGCTTGTGGACTCTAGTTTACTTCACCGTACTACAACTGTTTACTCTTCCCTGGCCTGGTGGGTTGGTCAAATGGCTGTGATTGGCTGGATGACCGTTAATCAAGCTATCTTGACCAATAGGTTTTCATGTATGGGGAACTCGGTTTCGATTTCATCATGAGTACCTCAGGAAAAAGTGGTGGTGGGAGTGAAATCATGTTTCCGTGAAAGTGTCTCCTTGCTTCCCTCATTCATGTCTCAGTCAGGGAGAGAAAGATGCGAGGATGGAGGAATTTAATTCATCCTATGGGTCGTCCTCGTTCACTCCAGCATCATTTTTGAGGAAACGGCAACTACTCATGACTACTACATAATAACTGTTATTATGTTCTGTGTGCATTTACAAATGTATCTGCTTTTTAGCAGATTAAACTTACTACAAAGTTCTTGAGCTCCAGATATCAATCAATTTCATTAGGAAAAAATCATGAATTTTTTTAAATATGAATTTGTGTTAAGAATCTAGGAGACACAAGCTGCATTTAAAGTCATTTCCAGTCATTTTCCAGTCTTAAACTTTGAACAACCTGCTTTTGTTCACAGAGTTGAAACTGTTTTTGATGTTATTCTTTCTGCAGTATATCACTCCTCAATCTCAGGTTATGTTTCAAGACTATATGACACCATTCAACACAACAATCCCCCAACACTGAACAAAGCAAAAGGGAATAAGACCTTGATGTGAATGTCCCTGACACCATGTGTTTTACTTCCTTTCCATTTACAGCACTTAAAGTTAGTCATAGTCTCTACTTCACTCCAGAAAAAATGACAAAAATGTGCTGAAATTCTGATGCCAGCTTTCCTACATCTATCTATCAATCCCTCTGCAATCTCTCTTGTATTTCTTTTTTTTTTGTCATTTTTTGACTGTTAGTGCTCTTATTTTATTTTACCGAACAGGGAAAAATTAAATAAAAAAACTATATAAAGTGTTCGCACAAAGTTCAGGAGAAGTCTAGATATCCTGACTTAGTCTGTGGTTGGGATCAAGCTTAAAAAACTCAGGATCCTAAATTTCACATAATGCAGCTGTTTATGATTTTGGATCACTCGCTCCATCATGTCATCTCACTTACAGTCTCTCTCTTTCTCTGTATGTCTGTTGTCATAGAAACAAACAGGAAGAATGGGACTCAAACGTCACTGCTGTCAGCACTGTGAAAAAGCCTTCACGACATCAACATATTTAAAGATACACCAGAGAGTTCACACCGGAGAGGAACTTCACACTTGTGAACAATGTGGGAAAACTTTCACTAGAGACAGTACTCTAAAAATCCACCAACGCATTCACACTGGAGAGAAGCCGTACTGGTGTGAGCAATGTGGGAAAACGTTCACTCAAGACGGTAATCTAAAAATCCACCAACGCATTCACACTGGAGAGAAGCCGTACTGGTGTGACCAATGTGGGAAAACGTTCACTGAGGACAGTCATCTAAAAATCCACCAACGCATTCACACTGGAGAGAAGCCGTACTGGTGTGAGCAATGTGGGAAAACGTTCACTCAAGACGGTAATCTAAAAATCCACCAACGCATTCACACTGGAGAGAAGCCGTACTGGTGTGAGCAATGTGGGAAAACTTTCACTCGAGGCAGTCATCTAAAAATCCACCAACGCATTCACACTGGAGAGAAGCCGTACCGGTGTGAGCAATGTGGGAAAACGTTCACTCAAGACGGTAATCTAAAAATCCACCAACGCATTCACACTGGAGAGAAGCCGTACTGGTGTGACCAATGTGGGAAAACGTTCACTGAGGACAGTCATCTAAAAATCCACCAACGCATTCACACTGGAGAGAAGCCGTACTGGTGTGACCAATGTGGGAAAACGTTCACTGAGGACAGTCATCTAAAAAGGCACCAACGCATTCACACTGGAGAGAAGCCGTACTGGTGTGACCAATGTGGGAAAACTTTCACTCAAGACAGTAGTCTAAACGACCACCAACGCATTCACACTAGAGAGAAGCCGTACTGGTGTGACCAATGTGGGAAAACGTTCACCAACAACAGTACATTAAAAGCCCACCAACGCATTCACACTGGAGAGAAGCCGTACTGGTGTGACCAATGTGGGAAAATGTTCACCAACAACAGTACATTAAAAGCCCACCAACGCATTCACACTGGAGAGAAGCCGTACTGGTGTGAGCAATGTGGGAAAACTTTCACTCGAGGCAGTCATCTAAAAATCCACCAACGCATTCACACTGGAGAGAAGCCGTACTGGTGTGACCAATGTGGGAAAACGTTCACTGAGGACAGTCATCTAAAAATCCACCAACGCATTCACACTGGAGAGAAGCCGTACTGGTGTGACCAATGTGGGAAAACGTTCACTGAGGACAGTCATCTAAAAAGGCACCAACGCATTCACACTGGAGAGAAGCCGTACTGGTGTGACCAATGTGGGAAAACGTTCACCAACAACAGTACATTAAAAGCCCACCAACGCATTCACACTGGAGAGAAGCCGTACTGGTGTGAGCAATGTGGGAAAACGTTCACTAAGGACAGTCATCTAAAAACCCACCAACGCATTCACTCAGCATCGTGTTGAACATGTTTCGGAGGCAGGTTAGCACTGTCCCCCTCGTCTCCTCTCCATGCCTTTAATAACAGTGTTGTTCTATCCTGAGCTTCTCTACAAACTGAAGGCTGCCAACTACAACTTTAGAATCAGCATGTATGCCATTAGCGGCCCATGTGACCAAATTTTAAGCTCAGTGATTGGTCGTAGTTTACCTATACCCTGAAAGATTTTCAATTTTTCTCCTTGAGTTTCATGTTGATCCAAGTCATAGAAGTGTGAGTCACGTAACATTGTCAGTGGGGAAAATGAACAGCATTTTTACGCCCGCAATAGCTCCTCCTACCTCACTACTCTATACTACTCTGTGCATGGATGTATAATTTTGTTTTTAGTTGTTAGACTCAAACTGATATTATAGTTGCCGAGTCCGCGAGGGTTCGGTGGGGTCCACGTGACGTAAGTTTCGTCATCAGAGGGAGTGCGCGTGGGCTCAGTGCGGACATCCGCGTACCTGCAATTTGTTGTGTCCGTGCGGTCACAACGTTGTGTTCCTGTAGAGGGCGATCTAATGCGCATGTGTGGAACGCATCCTCCTAGCGGACCCCAGAAGGTAATATAAACACATCAACTACCCGTCTGTGGTGTCCACAGCTGTCTGTATGCGCGTCCGCTCGGGAGTATAAATGAAGCTTTATGGAATTGAATTTTGGTTTGGGGCCTTGTGAGGTTTCCAGTGAGACACCTCTGTTGTCAGTTCAGTAAATGTTTTCTTTCTGGTTCAAGTTTGATTTAGTAAACTTTACTATTTACTTAGAACGAGTTAGTACAACATGTTGTCCGACCACATCAGAAAACCAAAAGTGAGCCTCGAAAGACGATTGAGATGTGATATTGTTTTAAATACGCACAGTTTTCAACAGTTGCTCCTAAACCCATTACTGATGTTGCACTTGGTTGTTCACACATACAGAAATAGTTGTGTAGTATAAAATACATTTACTATGGTATTACTAAGATAAGAGAAGACAACAATTTAAAATGAGCCAAATGACTGTGTGTGTGTGTGTGTTACACACTGACAGCCAGTCGTCCGTCATCCTCTGGAAGCTTCAAAACCTCACATCTCTCTGATAGTAACACCTCTTCTAGCTCATGTTTGGATTAAAGTAGGAGAAACTCATTCCATCTCCCTGTCTCTCACCTGTTTTTTTTTTTTTTTTTTTACTGATGAACAGCAGGTTTCCCCTCAGGCAAAAAAACCTGCAGGTGAGAGGTGAGAATATAAGGTTTGTCAGTGTGTATTGGCTCCAAAAAACATATTTACTGCTGAGACATTCCCCGTAAAATTCTGTTAAATTGTGTTTGTTAAATATTCAGGAAGTTGCTCTACTGTTGGACACACAGGACGCTCCAGGAAGTAAAATCATAATGAGTCAGGTGATGTATAATAATAAGATATTGGTCATTGTTGTTGGCCACACAAGAGGTCAATTAAAGTTATAATTGTTATTTATCTTAATTATAGGGATATAGCTCTTTTAAGGTTAAGTGACTGACATGCAAGCACAAGAAAACATCAAGTTCATTTTTAGTTACACATATTTATGACTAAACACTACAACAGATAAACACAGACACAAGAGGGAAAGGGGAAGCTGCTACAAAAGCTGGTAGTGAATGCATGGAATGAATGATGCAGAGTTATCTATTGTGTTAGAAGGATCAATTAGAAGGAGGCTGAAACATAAAACACTACCAACTTCCTAAGAGACAAAGAGAATCATAAAGATGGTCTGATCAGAGCAAAACAAAGAATTGTTTTAAGCAACAAGGATCATTAAAATGATTTTGTTAAGGAGATCACTCCATGCCGGATGCTCTGTACTATAGTGTCCCCTCATCTTTGATCTCTCAGACCCCCAACAAGAATGAACTCTAGGCCAGGACTTTATTAAAAGTCCTGACTAAATGTACTTTATACCTGACGTATTGGTTTAGCATTTTTTTCAGTCGTATTATTCTTATTTCAGTTAAATAAAAGGTTTTTTCACACTTAATTTTAGCTTTTAGTGTAGTTTTAGTAAACTATAATACCTCTGTTATATCCTCTGAGTGAATTTGTTGAACTTTATTAACCCTGTTTTATGCTCTGAGTGATTTTCCCCACAAAAAAAGTGAATGTGTTTCAACCAGTTACAGCCTGCTTTGAGTCAAGGTCACAGCATCGCTTTGTGTGTGTGTGTTACATAGTAGCGTAAATCAGCTCATGTTGCATTGGTATGTATACAGATAAAGAAGAAGAAGAATAGCTCTGTCTGCTCGGGGAAGGACACTTGTCTTTTGTACTGAAACCCCTTTTTTTGGACTTTGAATACCACTTATATTGTAATACTCAAATAAAAAGGGAATATTTCTGCCTCATCAAGAAGTTGTACTTTTTTTCATTGACTGTTTCTCCATCTTATTAGGTGAGTGTTTTTTTTGTGTCATTTTTTCATTAAATACTCCTTTTATCTAGAAGTGACTATTTTTTCTTTGAGGTAATAGTTAACCTATCCCTGCACCCGTTTATTGGGTCAGGACCTGGGTAATGCATACAGGTTAAAGTATCCCATAGATAAATCTCCCTCAGGATACAGATTTACACTTTACTTTGCCCCATTTAAGATGCACTAAGCCCCAAGGATGTAGGTGACTTGGGGTGTGTAGATTTTGTACATTCAGGAGGGGATTGAGAGTAGGTAGGCCTATGGGAAGATGAAAAGAGCCATCACCCATAACCTCAGTGGACTTTGCAATTTAAAAATAAGTTGATACCAATGAAATTCATCTGAACGTGTCTAGCATTTTATGATGGTGTATGAAATAAAAATCCTGGTACAGATCTGCCAGTAAAACATGATGTATTTTATATTTTTTTAAATTTGTAATTAACAACACTTTTCCCCCACTTTAAGCCACCAAACTGTCACTTTTCTTCACTACAAAACAACTGTTCAACTGTTCGGACTACAAAAACAGTTTTTTGGGCTGCTGCTTTTTGCTGGTTGCTGGCTGATTGTCCAGGCTGGCTGCCAGTTTCTTCTTGCTTTTGTCTTTGTCTTCTTGCTTTCTGCCATGTGAAAGATATTTTCTTGTTAGGATTGATGCTTTTGCTAAAACATAATTGCAACAAATAAAGTCCTAGATTTGCTTTTTAGCAAAGATATTTTATAAGCTTACTTTTAATAGAGGTGTTTTAGATATTAGATTCATTTTTTATACTGTGTGAGAGAAAGCTGATTATACTGTATTTGACCATTGTGGACTAAGGTGAGAAACTTACAAATTCACGAGAATTTAGTAGTAGGTCAGTTTAACCTCAACTTCTGCTTTCAGCTAACAAAACAGGAAGCGTGAGAGTGGGCTTCGCCCATTCAACTGTGAAAAACAATGCCACCATGCACAGCTTAAGCCTCAAGGTCTTAAGCTGTGCACTGTAAGAGACAGGTGATGTTTATCCATAAATTGTGCAAAGCAGGATATTTGTCTCTTGACGGTTGAAGTTTCAGATCACCTAGAGGCGTGACCGGAGGTATTGTATCCTACTGGTCTAGATTTATCAATAACCTGAATTGGAAAAATGTCTGTAATCTTCCATATACATGTCTCTTTTAAAATCATACAAAGATATTATCAAGCAAGTCATTGTCTTCTGAAGTTTCAAAAAGACATCTGTATTAACTCTTCATTTTGTGAAATGCACCCTGAAACAATGCAACACATATTCTGGCAATGTCCTTACACTAACAAATTCTGGAAAGATGTGAGCCAATGTATGGTTGATAATATTGACTCTGACTTTTCTCTCTACTGGAAAAATATATTGTTTGGTTTCTTCAATAACAATTGTTATACAATTAATGAATTATGAATAATCGATTTAGACATTATCTTAGCGAAATTTCATATTTATAAATCCAAATTTCGCAATTCTAAACCCTTAATGATAATATTTGAAAATGAAAATAAACAATACATTAAAATCTTGTTTAAATCTAAAATAAGAAAGTTGCTAAAACTGTTGATTTATGTACTTTGTATCTTTATTTAGAAAATTTCTCCCCTGGCTCGTCTGTTCTTTTGTATGTATTAATGACTTCTTTGTCTGTTTTGGGGTGTTAATTATCTGTATAATCGATGTCCCTCTTTATATCTGACCTTGAATGTCAAAAAATATGTTGTGTGGGGGGGGGCAATGAACGGGGCCCCTCCTCCGACGCTGTATCCAGTTCCCTTTACACATTTATGGAACAAACACGCAGTCTGTCTTTCAGGGAGGAGACCTGCTGGATTTTACCGACCAGAACCACTACAAGAGCGGAGGAGAATGGAGGAGAATCAGAACCCGGAGCAACGTACCGACAACACCGTTAAAAAGGAGGAATCAGGCTCGCCCTCTGTTGCCAGCGATACACAGGTTAGTTTTCATGACTCGAGGGTCCGTATATCATCCTGTTGTTGGAGAGAAAGTCGGAAAAAAAACAACGAAAACACTTCTAAGCTTTGTGTTCACGGAGTTTTCCGGCCGTTTCCTCGTGTGTCCCCTCCTAAGTATGTAGCTGACCATTTTCTCCAGCTCGGGGCCACATGCATAAATCTCTGTGTAGATTCATGACTAAAACTGTGTGTACGCACAATGCCAGAAATATGCATACGCATTCTTTTCGTCAGATATATAAAGCTGTGCGTCGAATGGTTCTGTTTTATAAATCTCAATCACTGAGGAACTGATGTGTGTACTACGAGGCGAGATTAGTGGGTTAGCGAGGTGTGTTGAGTATAAAGCCAGGGTTTTCAGTGTCACGAAGGTGGCTCTCTTTTAACCTGGCTCGATCACCATGGTAACTTATACTGCAAACTTAACCTGGTCCGGAGCAGGTTATGTTCCGAATTTCGGTTTAAAGGTATAATTAATTATTCCACATTAAAATGTCTAAAAACAACTAGACCTATGTTATATATTTTGTTGAGTTGTGTACTTACATTATCCCAAATGTTTCCAACAATTTTCAAGCCCAGAAAAATCTGTAATTTAATCAAAGTAACGGACCGTTTCATTTGGTCGCATGTCAATGGCGTCATACCTCCTCTACCATAGAGTAAACACGCACAAGATGCATACAGCGGTGCTGTGTTTGTCTGCTACAACAGCGTCTACCAAAGAGTAACTTACACACATACAAGATAATACATCGGCATTGTGGTTGTTCCACAGAAACTGTTATTAATTGACTTTTAATCAGTTTTAAGCCACATTTTCATGATAAATTTAGGTCGCTTTTAACTATATCTTTTAGCCAGAAGAGGGATTTTAGTCATTGGATGTCTGGATCTTAAGTTATCAGAGAAATAAACTGAACAAGTGTTAGCAGCAGCTTGGCTAACAGCCCGTACCGGACGTCCAGTGGTCGCCGTACATCGTTGGAGAAACACTGATTTTTTTAGGTAAAACAGCTTTAATTAGTATTTTAATGATTTTAATCTGCGTGTACGTTTGTTTTTGTAAAGGAGGAGACCTCTGCGGATAATTCGGCTCCCGGTAAAAACATCCCGAATGATTAACACTGGAGTAATCCTATCCCGGTGAAGCTGGTTATTTCACAACGAAGACAACAACTCCCATGATCCCTTGCTACTTCGCACCGTCATCACACTTTTGTTATTGTTTGGATTGAGAGACCCCTAGTGGCTGAAATTACATATTGTGCATTTAAATCGGCAATAAAAAGTGCCGCCCTTTCACTGACTACCTGATTTGCTGTCAAGTCCATTTAACGCTACTGGTATTGCAGCTATTAGAACACTGATTAGAAAATTGATTAGTTTTTTATCATACTTACCATTGTTTTGATAAGTCATATTGCAAATTTGTAATGGTGCAATAGGTTAGGGTTACTTGTGGGATGGGATTGTGTTACAATATAGCAAACTGTATTCCAAACAAAAAATAAATAAAAATAAAAAAACAAAAACTAATGAAAAAATACTTTGAACAAAAAATATAAAATAAAATTGATTAGTCTATTGGTATTTATCAGAGATAATATTCAATCTATAATATTAATTTCAACTTTGATTTGGCCAAAACCTAAAGTGATTTCCACTTATCCTTCATTATGGGACAGAGTCAGACCTGAATGCACTTCTTGAGTATAATGTTTAAATCTGCTGCATCACGTTTAAAGTTGAATTTATTTTCTTGTACAAGAAGGAGCGTTTCACAGTGCAACACACACGTAGGGTTACAGAGAAAAAGGCTCATCATGGAACATTCACAGTTGGTTTATTTACCTTACTAATGGGCGTTTCAGCTTTCACCTGTTGCTTACAGACACATTCCACAGATAACGTCATGACATTTTCTCAGTTCTCTAATTGGTGGCCAGCTGAAGATCCTTAACTTTAGATGACACCCTTCTGACCTGTCTCTGACCTTTTATTCTTTGCTGACTTCCTCTAATGTATATAGTACTAGCCTCCCCTTGTTAGCCTTAGCTGCTGAGTTTGCCACTTCTGCAACTTTGCAGAGCAAAACAAGAACATTCAGCATGACATGTAAAAACAAGAACACGCATATAGTATGATTTTAAGACATCTAATCACAGTATAATCCTAATTTTTATAACATACATGAGCCTCATTTCCACTCCCATAATTAGCCAAACGGATGAAGACGCCTTGAACCAGCTGTTTTCATATCAGTTCACCTGCCTGCTTCACCAGTCTGTACACCTGTCAATGAAAATAATCTCAATGTCATTATTATTATTGTTGTTGTTGTTGTTGTTGTTGTTGTTTAGAACCATGTCAATGTTATAACCCTCATGGTGAGTGATGGGGACCTCTGCTGGTGACTTTATGGATGCTCTTTATTTTGGTAGGGAGTATGGAATAGGGGTAACAGTTTCCACAACATGAACTAAAATAATATCACTATATATCACACTAACTAGCTAATTTTAGCTTAATCTGAAGCTACAGGCAACCAATTCATTTAAAGAGTGCTTAGTTCTCCTGACTGGTAAAGTTTTAACGACCAAATTAATGTTTATTAGCATGCTAATCCCTAATCGTGAGTTAAGCTAATCGCTAATTAGCCACCATGCTAGGTGGACTTTGGCAAGAAGTTTGTACAAGTTACCTCTGCGTCCAGAATGTAAAGTCACATGGTTTATGCTGGTTTAAACTGAATGGCAAAGGAATATGTTTCTTTAGATGTCATAGTTTTACTCCTTATTTTAGGGAGTAATGTATGTTTTGCATTTAATATAAGTTACAGTGAGTTTGTATGCACCTCAAATCACCTGCATATGTAATATTCTCCTGTTAGCTTTGAGGTGGACTTTGGATGAAGAGGGACAGCTTGTTCCCAGTGGCAGTTGGACAGGAACTGATGGCTGCTGCTACACAATCTCCAGGACAACTTTTGGATTTAATTTCCCAATAAAAACAATTTAAGGACGCCTTTGGATTCCTTCTAAAATAGATACTTTTCTTTTTCTTCAACTGAAGACCATTTAGGTTTTACTAGTCCATAGACTGAGAAAGGACTGAGAAATGCTTGTGGACTCTAGTTTACTTCACCGTACTACAACTGTTTACTCTTCCCTGGCCTGGTGGGTTGGTCAAATGGCTGTGATTGGCTGGATGACCGTTAATCAAGCTATCTTGACCAATAGGTTTTCATGTATGGGGAACTCGGTTTCGATTTCATCATGAGTACCTCAGGAAAAAGTGGTGGTGGGAGTGAAATCATGTTTCCGTGAAAGTGTCTCCTTGCTTCCCTCATTCATGTCTCAGTTAGGGAGAGAAAGATGCGAGGATGGAGGAATTTAATTCATCCTATGTGTTGTGGATTTTCGGAGCTGATGCACTGGCAGTTGTCAGTTTGAAGAAGAGAAGACCAAACCAAACTTCGTATGATGATTCTGGGAAAACTTTAATGAAGAACCTTGCAAGGGAGAGCGACTCAAGGGACACCTCCTGTTCGTACGGTGTCCCCAAACCCGTCTGACCCTCACAGTCCAAAACCAGCCTTTAAGCCAATCATAGAAACTAGTTCGTCAGTTCCGAATCATAAACCTATGACCTAAATCTGTATCTTTGGTTTGTCTTGTTGCGTCTGATGATGACCTGCATTCTGGCCTTGGTTCGCCTGTGAGGCTCCTGGTTTATTAAACAACATGTGTTATCTTCTGTTTGAGAGAACAGAAGAGTACAGCTTGACATTCTGTTGTCCTGGTCAGTTATGGAATATCCATAACACTATGGGTCGTCCTCGTTCACTCCAGCATCATTTTTGAGGAAACGGCAACTACTCATGACTACTACATAATAACTGTTATTATGTTCTGTGTGCATTTACAAATGTATCTGCTTTTTAGCAGATTAAACTTACTACAAAGTTCTTGAGCTCCAGATATCAATCAATTTCATTAGGAAAAAATCATGAATTTTTTTAAATATGAATTTGTGTTAAGAAACTAGGAGACACGAGCTGCATTTAAAGTCATTTCCAGTCATTTTCCAGTCTTAAACTTTGAACAACCTGCTTTTGTTCACAGAGTTGAAACTGTTTTTGATGTTATTCTTTCTGCAGTATATCACTCCTCAATCTCAGGTTATGTTTCAAGACTATATGACACCATTCAACACAACAATCCCCCAACACTGAACAAAGCAAAAGGGAATAAGACCTTGATGTGAATGTCCCTGACACCATGTGTTTTACTTCCTTTCCATTTACAGCACTTAAAGTTAGTCATAGTCTCTACTTCACTCCAGAAAAAATGACAAAAATGTGCTGAAATTCTGATGCCAGCTTTCCTACATCTATCTATCAATCCCTCTGCAATCTCTCTTGTATTTCTTTTTTTTTTGTCATTTTTTGACTGTTAGTGCTCTTATTTTATTTTACCGAACAGGGAAAAATTAAATAAAAAAACTATATAAAGTGTTCGCACAAAGTTCAGGAGAAGTCTAGATATCCTGACTTAGTCTGTGGTTGGGGTCAAGCTTAAAAAACTCAGCTGTTTATGATTTTGGATCACTCGCTCCATCATGTCATCTCACTTACAGTCTCTCTCTTTCTCTGTATGTCTGTTGTCATAGAAACAAACAGGAAGAATGGGACTCAAACGTCACTGCTGTCAGCACTGTGAAAAAGCCTTCACGACATCAACATATTTAAAGATACACCAGAGAGTTCACACCGGAGAGGAACTTCACACTTGTGAACAATGTGGGAAAACTTTCACTAGAGACAGTACTCTAAAAATCCACCAACGCATTCACACTGGAGAGAAGCCGTACTGGTGTGAGCAATGTGGGAAAACTTTCACTCGAGACAGTCATCTAAAAATCCACCAACGCATTCACACTGGAGAGAAGCCGTACTGGTGTGAGCAATGTGGGAAAACGTTCACTCAAGACAGTCATCTAAAAATCCACCAACGCATTCACACTGGAGAGAAGCCATACTGGTGTGACCAATGTGGGAAAACGTTCACTGAGGACAGTCATCTAAAAAGGCACCAACGCATTCACACTGGAGAGAAGCCGTACTGGTGTGACCAATGTGGGAAAACTTTCACTCAAGACAGTAGTCTAAACGACCACCAACGCATTCACACTGGAGAGAAGCCGTACTGGTGTGACCAATGTGGGAAAACGTTCACCAACAACAGTACATTAAAAGTCCACCAACGCATTCACACTGGAGAGAAGCCGTACTGGTGTGACCAATGTGGGAAAATGTTCACCAACAACAGTACATTAAAAGCCCACCAACGCATTCACACTGGAGAGAAGCCGTACTGGTGTGACCAATGTGGGAAAACTTTCACAAAAGACAGTCATCTAAAAACCCACCAACGCATTCACTCAGCATCGTGTTGAACATGTTTGGAGGCAGGTTAGCACTGTCCCCCTCGTCTCCTCTCCATGCCTTTAATAACAGTGTTGTTCTATCCTGAGCTTCTCTACAAACTGAAGGCTGCCAACTGCAACTTTAGAATCAGCATGTATGCCATTAGCGGCCCATGTGACCAAATTTTAAGCTCAGTGATTGGTCGTAGTTTACCTATACCCTGAAAGATTTTCAATTTTTCTCCTTGAGTTTCATGTTGATCCAAGTCATAGAAGTGTGAGTCACGTAACATTGTCAGTGGGGAAAATGAACAGCATTTCTACGCCTGAAATAACTCCTCACACCTCACAACTCTATACCGCTCTGTGCAAAAAAAATGTGGCCCAGCAAATATGTATGGTGGTTAAAGGTGTGTATAGTAAAACTTAGAGAAACCACGAAATTAGTTTAAAGGAGTTTAAGGTGGACTTAGGATTCGTTTTTGGTGGTTTTACAGACGATTAAGGAACAGTTTAGTTTAATGGTAATTAGATTTTGAGGAGTAACAGTATGTTTGGGGACAGACCGAGACAAGGTGACACTAAAATATGGGATGTTAATAAAGTTGGGTTAAAGAGGGAATTTGAGGTAACACATGTCTTATAATGTAACCTTTCTTATAATGTTTATGATTCATAATTATATATACAAAAATAAATCATTTTTGCCTTTTTTCTCTCTACATGTACTCTGGAAGTTTTCAGCTTCTCAGTGTCTTCTCCTTTTTTTTTCTCTGTTAGAAAAAAGTTGAAAAGATAAACTTAATTTTTGGTTGTCTGTCCATACTCATTTGGGGGTCAAAAAGGCATCTCTTGTGATCAAAATGGTTGAAATCCTAGTCTTGTTGGCACTCAGATTACTCAGCTGATGTTAATAATTTAACACGTAAAACGTTGTCCAAAGAATAGGTTCAAGTTCTTCTAAGTTCAGGTTCTTTGTAGTTTGGGTGTAAATGCATTACAGTTGCCATGAGATCAGGTTATCTCTGTATTTATTATATAACATGTTAAAAAAAATAAAAAATAAAAAATTGAGAATAAAAAACAAGAATAAACCATAAAATTAATAGCAAAAATACAGTGGAAACAGCTTATGTCTGTCGGGGTCAAATTGATCACTATAAACTGATGATGATTATTGTAACCATTTTTGTTTTTTTTCCTTTTCTTTATTTCTCATGCCGATTACCATCTAATTGATATTTGTATATTTATTACATGAATATAAAGTTATGAAACTGAAAGCTTAGGTATTTACTGAATTTTATTGACTGTTTCAAAATATAGTACAGCTGTTTAAACACCTGTTCTTTCGCTGCTGCATCTCATTGGCTCGTTTTGGCAGTTTGTTTGATGAGATTACGTTTCTCATTGAGAGAAAATGACTTTCTTTTTTCCTGTCATGATTTCAGTGTGCACACAGCACCAGCCTCAGGCAACCAGCTGGAAGCGGACGGGTTACCCCAAAGCAATAATGGTGCCGCAGCCGCTAAGCACATATCATGTGTATCATGGGAGTAAAGTTAAAAAAAATGGAATTACCATAGTTTTAAAAACAAATTCCATATGTTGTCATGAAAAAGACCCCACATGAACACTGTAAGTGTACTACTTGATTACTATAAGCAAATTATTTAAACAGCATTTGTATAGGAATGATTTTGTCATGAGCTTTTTGATCCATATAAACGGTTGATCACTGTAACCGTGATCACCATAAGCGGTTTCCAAATATGAGGGAATAGTATAAGGTGTATAACGAAGTTTGATTTAGAAGATCTTGACTTTTATTTTAGCTTTGGTATAATTTATATGTGGCTTCCAGCATAATTTATTATCTATTATTACTCCAAGAAATTTGATATCAGACACTCTTTCAATATCTACTCCATTTATCATGAGTTTCTTGTTTGAGTTAGTTAAACAGTTCCCAAAGATTATAAATTTCATTTAAGTTAAATTCAGTGTTAGTTTATTAGAATTAAACCAACTCTTTAGCATTTTCAATTCTTTTTCCACAGTATCCAAGAGTTGTTCCGAATTATTACTGCAACAAAATACATTTGTGTCATCTGCAAATAATAGAGTTTTTAGTATTTTGGAAACCTCAAATTTATTCTTTATGTACAAAATAAACAACAATGGTCCCAACATTGAGCCCTGTGGAACCCCACAAGTAACCTTCAGTAGTTGTGATTTGAAGTTATTTCTTTGAACATACTGGTACATTATGTTTTGTGATCAATTCATCCATTTTTTTATATAATATTTTTCTAGAGCTTTAGAGAACTGTGGAAGTAAGGAACGAGGTCTGTAATTTGAGAGTATATGTCTATCTCCAGCCTTATATATTGGTATGACTTTAGCTATTTTCATTTTGCCAGCTTGTAAAGACTGATTACTTATGTGTGTAAGAGGTTTTCAAACACTCAATATTTTCACCATATCCATTCCATTCCAGTCAGTAGATTTCTTACTCTTATAAACATAGATTTATTTACATTTACATTTACTTTCCACATCATCTCCACTACTAGTCTTTGTAATCTCCTCAGTCAAACCAGGACAAACACCAACAAAAAAATCATCACATTTGTCTTCATTTAAATGCATATTATTAATAGTTGTATTATTCTTTGTGCTAAAATGATTTGGGTATCCTGTTTTTCCAGTTCTATTTTAATGTAATTTAACACTCTCTGTGTATTTTTAATATTGGTTTACGTTGTCCCATAGTAATTTGCTATAATATTCTCTTTTGTTGCTTCTCATTACTCTTGTCAGTTTGTTTTTATGTCTTACAAGTGTGTTCTGCTTCTGTTGTTCTTTTCTTTAAAATAATTTTTTATTTGATTTTTCTTCTTGCGTGCGTATTGTTTGCAGTGTTAGCCCTTAGTTAGCAATGTTTTTCAGCAAATTTGTTTCCCTACTTTTTTTTCGTAGAGAACTGTTGTTATGGACAAAAATGTCTCATAGGCTTCATTTACATCTTCCACACAGACTTTATTCCAGTCTTATTTCATTAGGTCATCTTTAAAAGAGTTGATTGCATTTTGTGTTTTGTATCTAATTAGGTTGTATGCTTTAATGTGTTTGTTGGTCCCAGTACAGCTCTGAATGACTGCAAAGACCAGCAGATGGTCACTTGTGTCATTTATAAGTAGTCCATTTACTATTTTCCTATCAATAACATTGGTAAATATGTATTTTTAAAATCGCAAGAAGAAATGGTGAGCTGCCAGTTTGACTATACTTAATATGCAAACTGCAGATCAGTTTCTGATTTAATTGTATTAAAACCATCTTAATATGCATAGTTGTAAACTGGTTAAATAAAGATATAAACCTGGGTTGTGTGTTTATCTGACCACCGGATGCCAAGTTACACTTTATAATATAAAAAAACAGGTAGTAACACAGTCCTTAAGTATTATAGATACTAAAATGTAAAAGTTTTTCTGCCTAAGACAAAGTTTTTTTAAATGACACGTGCAGGATTACATCTGGGAAAGCAAGACAACTGCAGCTAGTCAAAGGTAGTGGCTGCTCTTCTAGTTATAAAATGTGGCCTAGAAGAAACCGGTGAACCTGAAAATAGTTTGTAGTTTTTCCATCAATCATATTTACACCTCAGATGTGAAAAATTATCTGAAAGTTATCAGACTAATCAAAACCATAAACTCAAATCCTCACTGCACTGATCTTTTGTCTATGTTTTACTTGTTTAAGCTAGTTAGGTTGAAAAAAGGGACCGCAACTAATTTCTCTTTTCATCACCCAATAATTTATCACCATGAAGAATTTAGTCATTTGGAGGATTTACACGCAGGCACTTCACAAAAAATGTAAAGAAGAGATTTTATCATCAACACAATATTCTAAAGCTTTAAGAAGCAATAAATCAAACTATCAGTGCATTACAGTCACACATCTGAACCAGGACACCTAGAAAATAATTTCAAGACTGTAGAAAACGGCTCAAAAGAAAGTCGAGAGGATTGCAGTATTTGTCTGAAAGTGCTACCGTCACTGTTTTGAGGAACTGGGACAACAAATCTAACTGGAGTAAGTTTCTCCAAAGCTTTTGATAAATTATTATTATCAGTATCATTCAAAACATCACTAGTATCAGCCATGCTGGTGGAAATGGGGGAAATGCCTTTAAGAATCAGAAGAGTAAAGTTCATGCTGGCATACTGGCTGATAAATATCCTGCCAAGAGTGTTTTAACAGACTGCAGGGAACATAATGACACAAATTTCATAAGTTCTGGTTGGGTTGGTGATGCAAAGGCAGAAAATATAGGATTATGTCAATTACAGTACAGCCCCACAGTTTCATTTTCTTCCATTCTGCCCTGATTTGCCAAGTATAGAACTAAACATACAGCAGGAATTGAAGGACAAATTAGAGCAACTTCCAGTATGGCGCATAGTCTAGAACTATTTTGATCAGCATTTTTCAGACTCTGTTTATATTTACAGAAGGCTAAAAAAGATCCTGATACAGGATGTGCAGGTGCGGCAGTATATATCCCAGTGAGTCAGTCATATATTAGGAAAAGGTATCAGCTATTGGCAATATTGTTTTCCTCTATCCACTGGCTCTGCAGTGGATAGAGGAAAAAAATAACACTGTTATTGCATCTGACAGCTTTTGAGCACTAATAAGTATAAGATCTGGCAGATCATCATTTAGGACAGATATTATCAATGAAATATTCCTTATACGGAATATTTGAGGCTGAGGAGCCAGCCAGCCAAAGTGTGAATGAGTGTGAAGAGATATAAATAATGTTATTGACATCTCTTTACATATTTTGCTTTTATATGCCTCTTAAATATTTCGAAACAACCATATCAGTAGGCATAGATTATTGTTTATAATCAGTTAATGTCAGTGAAAAGGTCACATTGTGTTGATCATAACACAATTTTATATCCCTCAATTCCTCAACATGTAGATGGATATACAATATTTCTTCAAAAAGGCTGCACCTGCCGAAGGCCGGTCAGGTGAGAAGATTTTGCCAGTTCAGTCAAATACAAAATTAAAGTGGTTGATCACTCATTAAGCCTTGAGTTCTTGTCAATCTGAGTTTAATAAAATAACATGTTACTGAAAACAGGCGAGGAGAGGGAGAGGAGGAAGATGGAGGAGACTGACAGGGCTGAAGGAGCAGATCTGATGGAGGTTAGTGATCAAGAAGGACGCGAGTGGGAGTTGTTTAAACTTTTCAGTTAAAATTAATACTGAATTGTGTGACATAGGCCTATTACTCATACTAGGCATAAACTAAATGATTTTATGACATTTTTAGTTTTAGTTCAAACATCAGTCTGTGTATGAATTACATACCTGCAACATAACTAAGAGAGAGGAGATAGCATTCCTTGACTTCAATAGTTTTGCTTGATCTGTTCCTGTTGTAAGTGGATGGAAAGCATTTAAGTCATATTAGATCCATGCCTATTACAAACTATGAAGAGACAGATCTATTGTGTTGATTTTACACCTATTGCTATTCTAAAACATCATGACAAACAGACATTTTGGGGCCATCAAAAAAAAAAATCCTCCTCCCAGCAACCCCTGGTAAAGGCTCAGCCCCCCTAACCATAAATCTCTAGTGACGCCCCTGCCTTTAGGTGAGTTTTTTTAAGCTCTGTAAAGTTTCCCATCGTCGACTTTCAGCAGACATGACGACAGACGATAAACAAAACCAAAATGGATGTGGTCAGATCGACAATGACAGACAAGTTAATCTCAAACGTGTTTAAAGTGACCGCGATACGTGAGAACGCTGAGGTAATATTTAAGGTGGAACAGCAGCGAAGTCTGTCAGTCAGAGAGGAGACCTGCTGGATTTTATAGACCTAGACCACAACAAGAGTGGAATGGATGAGAACCAGAACCCAGAGCACCGCACCGACATCCCCGTTAAATGGGAAGAATCAGGCTCGCTCTTTGCCACCACCGATAAACAGGTCAGTGTTCATAACTTCATGATAAAACCGGCTTCATAACGAAACTAAAGACGCGAGGACGGGTCCGCGTGTCATCCGTCCATCCTGATGTTGTTATTGGTTTTTTTGGCCGTAAAAACTACAAAAAGGTTCCAGTGTTTCTTGGTTTCACCTTGTTGCGAACAAAAGCTAGAAAATGTTTACTTTTTGGTTGAGGAAGTTTCAATTCTCCCGCGGCGCATGCGCAGTAAACTGGAAGTAAAAGTATAAAAATTGACTGTATAAAAATACTTAAATATTATCAATGCTACCAATATATCAATGTAAAAATACTCCATTACAAATAAAAGTCCTGCATGAAAAAATCCTACTTTGTAAAAGTTCATAAGTATCAACAGCAAAATGTAGTTGAAGTATTAAAGTAAAATCATGTTACTGGCAAGATTTCACTTTCATGTATTAGTCCACATAGTTCAATCAAACACAAAACAGAGCATTACCAGATAACCCATAATATAATATATCATTATAACATTTAATGTGAGAGCCGGGGGAGTAGCAATTCTTGTTAAGAACAACATCACATTTATTTCCACTAACACTATCTCTGATATTAATGATTGCTACATTATTATTGCTGGCAAACTGTATATCGTGTCTATTGTTTTAGTAAACACTGATGCTCCAGACCTGGATCATGGGAAACATCCAGACGATATCAATACAGCCAATTATCTCTATTACTGTCATTACTGTGATTATTGAGAGACACTGTGAACACAGAGCAGCTCTCCTGCTTTTATTAGCAGTTTGATTTTGTTTAGACACAAGTGGCATGTAAGAGCTCAGTATAACTGTCATTATGTTCTGTGTGCATTTACAAAATGATCTGCTTTTTAAAAATAATGTATGTTAATATCCAGCATATTAAATTTACTACAAAGATCTTGCACTCCAGAAATCAATCAATCAATTTCATTAGGAAAAAAATCATGAATTTTTGAAATATAAATTTGTGTTCAGAAATTAAGAGACACTGAGCTGTAATTAAAGTGATCTCCAGTCATTTGCCAGTCTTTGAACAACCTGCAGATCTATTGTGTTGATTTTGTACCTGTTGCTACTCTAAAAAATCATGACAAACAGACATTTTGGGGCCATTTACAAAAAAAAATCCTCCCGGCAACCCCTGGTAAAGGCTTAGCCCCCTAACCATAAATCTCTAGTGACGCCCCTGCCTTTAAGTGAGTTTTTTAAGCTCTGTAAAGTTTCCCATCGTCGACTTTCAGTAGACATGACGACAGACCGATAAACAAAACCAAAACTAAGCGTTGACCATGATATGGATGTGGTCAGATCGACAATGACAGACAAGTTCATCTCAAACGTGTTTAAAGTGACCGCGATACGTGAGAACGCTGAGGTTATATTTAAGGTGGAACAGCAGCGAAGTCTGTCAGTCACAGAGGAGACCTGCTGGATCTTATAGACCTAGACCACAACAAGAGTGGAATGGATGAGAACCAGAACCCGGAGCACCGCACCGACTTTCCCGTTAAATGGGAAGAATCAGGCTCGCTCTTTGCCACCACCGATAAACAGGTCAGTGTTCATAACGGCCGTAAAAGCTACAAAAACGTTACGGTGTAAAATGTATAAAGTAAACTGAAATTAAAAGTACCAATCATTGACTGTATAAAATACTTAAATATTATCAATGCTACCAATATATCAATGTAAAAATACTCCATTACAAATAAAAGTCCTGCATTAAAAAATCCTACTTTGTAAAAGTTCATAAGTATTGGCAACAAAATGTAGTTGAAGTAAAGTAAAATCATGTTACTGGCAAGATTTCACTTTCATGTATTAGTCCACATAGTTCAATCAAACACAAAACAGAGCATTACCAGATAACCCATAATATAATATATCATTATAACATTTAATGTGAGAGCCGGGGGAGTAGCAATTCTTGTTAAGAACAACATTACATTTATTTCCACTAAGAAAGAGGCTAATAGTCAGTGGTGTTGCCGTAGTATGGATGCGCTGGAGCTTACCTCTCAGGGGCCACGGGGTGTACTTCTTGGAGAGTCTCCTGCCTCGGTGGCTTTGTGTTCTCTCTCAGAGAAAAAAATGTATGTAAAATGTAAGATTTTATGTGGTTTTTATTCAATCAGTTCAAAAATGATAGAAAAGTCAATATATAAAAAATAAAAATGGAAAAAGAAAAAAGAGGAACTGGTTTGGTTCGGTTCTCACATGCCTTTCTTTTCCAGGCCTATTTAATCAGAATGGGCTTGGTTAAAAATTTTCGACTTTTTAATTCAGTCTTTCATAACTTATTTATGTCCATCTATCATTAAATTCTAAATTTGGTAACTGGCTGACAATCTCTGGTGTTCTAAAGTTACCACCAGGCACTGATTTTTTTGCTCACAGCCAGCTTTCACCAGTTTGAAAAAAATTGCAAAAATGCACCAAGAATTGAAATCTATAATTACCCTTACTCTGAAGCTCTCCAGTAACAGGAATCTCCATGTGGTGTGTGGCTCCGAGAGAGCCCGCAGTCAAAAGGAAGGACTGCTTATGTACGCCTTTTATCAAAAACCACGACACACTGTACGTGGTGCGGCATGCGTCTAACCTAGCCAGAAAAAACAGTTTCTAAGTTCACGATGGTCATGTCACCTGACATGAATCTACACTCAGTATTTTTTTACAACAACTCTTTAACAAAGATGGTGGACACATTGACTTCAAAACCAACATAACCAATGTCTGATATGCAATGTGGTAATAACACCTAGTTACACAACTCCTGATGGTAATGATGGGTATTTTTTTAAAGAATTATAATCTCAACAATAAAAGGATCAGGAGTAAATGGTTAAATGTCAAATGATATTAGTATGACATGATTAAATTCAGAAATTAAAGAAAAAATTAAAAGGTCACATAAAAGATGTGATAACTAAAATGAGTAGGATACTTAAGGACTTCACATATGTGTAAAAGTGTATTCATATGTGTTTTGTGATTTGGTGTGAGGATGTGAGGGAGGGGTAAGTGTATGTGGGTAAATGTAAGCAAGGATGTAAAGGAGGGGTGAGTGTGTGTAAATGTAAAAGAGGTGTTGAATGTGTCATCTAAATGACTTGCAGTGACAATTAAATGACAAAGTAAGAAGCTGTATACTGAATGACTAAGTAAAAAGAATATAATACAAGGATTATGGCGCAGAATACTCCTAGACCATATATCTTGATTACGTTGCTTCACCCTGCTGAATAGTCTATCATCCTAAACAAGATTACAACTATAAGGGAGACTTCTGACAATACATTGTTGTCACACTTGTGGAGGCAACCTCCTTTAGTTTCTTTCTATTAGTCGTTGTTCTGTTACCCGAATTTAAACCTATTGATGGTGAATGCAAATCATGTCTCCTTTTTCCACCATAAGGTCATGCCAGCATTCAGCCAGCAAGTAGGCATAAACTCAATAAATGGCAGCAACAATAATTACAAACTTTTTCTCCTCTCTCAACAGTTGAAACTGTTCTTGATGTTGTTTCTTCTGCAAAAATTTGATACCGGCACATCTTTAATTACAACCTTAACTAGTGCAGTGTCCGATCAAATTGTGCCTGTTTGGAGTGGGTCAATTTCTCAGTACCTAGAGAGAACAGTGCCTGTCCTATAAATGCCTCTCATGCAGACTATTGGTAGACGCTACAATTTACAAATGCTCCTTAAACACCTCACACGCAGAATATCTGGAGACTACAATTTTGAATTGAGCTGAAGTTGATTGGATGAACTGTAGAGCCTGTTCAAAACGTGCCTCAGACATCCTGCACTACGTCTTGAAAATAAATACAAAGTTCCTGCACGTGAGGAATGGGAATAGAGTTTAACTCTCTAAACTTTTTCAATTCAATCTTTATGTTAGTTCTTATCACTACAGATGTAATCCCACCTCTGACCACAATATGGGTTGTAATGGCAGAATGGCACTGTCCGTATTTCTGTTCGTTGACTCCACGAGCAGAAGATGAAGCAAATCAACGTTATTTATGAGGTATTTTTATATATTTCTTGAGAACCGCTTCTCAAGATATGTGAAGGACAAACTTGCATACATACAGACAGACAGAAATAGATTCCTTGCTTTATATAGAGAGATATAGAGATATCATCTTCAGATATTTTGTTTTTGTCCGACCAACAGTCCAAAACCCAAAAGTATTCAATTTACAAGTATATAAAAACACAGATAATTTTTTACTGACCTCTTTGTAAATAGCTAGTTTATCAGTCAGTCTATCAGTCAGTACTCTTCTTTTATTTTACCAAATGGGGAAAAATGAATAGTGTTCACACAAAGGTCTGGAGATGTCTAGATATCCTGACTTAGTCTGTGGTTGAGGTCAAGCTTAAAAAACTCTGGATCCTAAATTTCGCATAATGCAACTCTATTTATGGTTTCAGATCACTCACTCCATCATGTCATCTCACTTATTCTCTCTCTCTTTCACTGTATGTCTGTTGTCATAGAAACAAACAGGAAGAATGGGACTCAAACGTCACCACTGTCAGCACTGTGAAAAAGCTTTTACAACATCAAAATATTTAAAGATTCATCAGAGAGTTCACACAGGAGAGAAACTTCACAGCTGTGAGCAATGTGAGAAAACTTTTACTCAAGAAAATGCTCTAAAAGTCCACCAACGCATTCATACTGGAGAGAAGCCGTACAGCTGTGACCAATGTGGGAAAACTTTCACTCAAGTCGGTCATCTAAAAAGTCACCAACGCATTCACACTGGAGAGAAGCCATACAGCTGTGACCAATGTGGGAAAACTTTCACTCAAAACAGTGCTCTAAAAAGTCACCAACGCATTCACACTGGAGAGAGGCTGTACAGCTGTGACCAATGTGGGAAAACTTTCACTAGAAATGGTGATCTGAAAGACCACCAACGCATTCACACTGGAGAGAAGCCGTACAGCTGTGACCAATGTGGGAAAACTTTCACTAGAGACCGTAACCGAAAAACCCACCAACGCATTCACACTGGAGAGAAGCCGTACAGCTGTGAGCAATGTGGGAAAACTTTCATTTATGGCAGTACTCTAAAAGACCACCAACGCATTCACACTGGAGAGAAGCAGTACAGCTGTGACCAATGTGGGAAAACTTTCATTAGAAACTGTGATCTAAAAACCCACCAACATATTCACACTGGAGTGAAGCTGTACTGGTGTGACCAATGTGGGAAAACTTTCACTCGAGACAGTCATCTAAATGACCACCAACGCATTCACACTGGAGAGAAACCGTACTGGTGTGAGCAATGTGGGAAAACTTTTATTCGAGACAGTCATCTAAAAACACACCAACGCATTCACACTGGAGAGAAGCCATACTGGTGTGAGCAATGTGGGAAAACTTTCACTCAAGACAGTCATCTAAAAACCCACCAACGCATTCACACTGGAGAGAAGCCGTACAGCTGTGAGCAGTGTGGGAAAACTTTCACTCAAGATAGTCATCTAAAAATCCACCAACACATTCACACTGGAGAGAAGCCATACTGGTGTGACCAATGTGGGAAAACTTTTGCTAGAGACAGTCATCTAAAAAGGCACCAACGCATTCACTCAGCATCATGTTGAACATGTTTCAGAGGCAGGTTAGCACTGTCTCCCTGTCCCCTCTCCATGCCTTTAATAACAGTGTTGTTCTATCCTGAGCTTCTAAGCTGCCAACTGTAACTTAAGAGTCAGTATGTATGCCATTAGTTCATGTTGATCCAAGTCATAGAAGTGCTCAGTGTGAGTCCCGTAATATTGTCAATGTGGAAAAATGAACAGCATTCTTATGCCCGAAATAACTCCTCCCACCTTGCAACTTTATACTACTACTGTGCAAAAAAAATGGCCCAGCTAATATGTATAGTGGTTAAAGGTGTGTCTTGTAAAACTTAAAAAAAAAAACATTGAAATGAGTTTAAAGGAGTTTATGGTGGATTCAGGATTCATTTTTGGTGGTTTTACAGACGATTGAGGAACAGTTGAGTTTAATGGTAATTAGATTTTGAGGAGTAACAGAATGTTTGGGGACAGACTGAGACAAGGTGACCATTAAAATAGGCTAAAACAGGAGATAAAATATTTGGGATGTGAATAAAATTTGGTTTAAAAGAGAATTTAAGGGAACACATGTCTTTATAATGCAAGGCAAGGCAAGTTTATTTTTATAGCACATTTCAACAAGGCAATTCAAAGTGCTTCACATAGAGCATAAAAGGCATCAAGACAGAATATAAAAGCAACACAAGTTAAAAGACATTTAAAAACAATTAAAAAGTCTTAAATTTGTATATAAAAGAAGCTAAAAAAGAACAGATAAAACAAGAGAATAAAAGTTACAGTGCAGTGTAAAATATTAACCCTCAAATTTGGTTTAATAAAAGGCAGCAGCAAACAGAAAAGTCTTCAGCTGTGATTTAAAAGAACTGAGAGTAGCAGATATGTTCCAGATATGTGAAGCATAAAAACTGAACACTGCTTCTCCATGTTTAGTTTTTACTCTGGGGACTGAAAGCAGACCTGTCCCAGATGACCTGAGAGGTCTAGATGGTTCATAATGTAGCAGCAGATCAGAAATGTATTTTGGCCCTAGACCATTCAGTACTTTATAAACCAACAGCAGTAGTCTGAGAACTGGAGTGAGCTATATGATCCACTTTCTTGGTCTTAGTGAGGACTCGAGCAGCAGCGTTCTGAATCAGCTGCAGCTGTCTGATTGATTTTTTAGGGAGACCTGTGAAGACAGCGTTACAATAGTCAAGTCTACTGAAGATAAATGCATGGAAAAGTTTTTTCCAAATCCTGCAGAGACATAAGTCCTTTAATTCTTGATATATTCTTTAGTTGATAGTGGGCTGACTTTGTAATTAATTGTCTTAATGTGCCTGTTGAAATTCAGGTCTGAGTCCATGACTACACCAAGATTTCTGGCTTGGTTTATAGTTTTTAACATTGTCAATTGAAGCCGACTGCTGACTTTTAATAGTTCTTCTTTGGCTCCAAAAACAATTACTTCAGTTTTGTCCTTGTTTAATTGAAGAAAATTCTGGAACATCCAGTGCTTGTATTAGACCATAGTCCCCTGGTGATATGGTTATGTAAATTTGTGTGTCATCTGCATAACTGGTAACATATTTTGTTGTTTTCCATAATCTGAGCCAGTGGAAGCATGTAGATGTTGAACAGAAGAGGCCCCAGAATGGAGCTTTTAGGAACTCTGCATGTCATTTTTGTCTCCACTCAGATGTGTAATTGCCTATAGACACAAAGTAGTCTCTGTCCTTTAAGTAGGACTCAAACCAGTTCAGTACTGTGCCAGAAAGTCCCACCCAGTTTTCTAGTCTGTCTAGTAATATGTTGTGGTCAACCATGTCAAATGTGGCACTGAGATCCAGTAATACTAATACTGTAATTTTGCCACTGTTAGTGTTTAGGTGTATGTCATTGAAGACCTTAACAAGAGCAGTCTTAGTGCTGTGGTGTGGTCGAAATCCTGACTGGAAGACATCAAAATGGTTGTTTAGTGCCACAAAGTTGTTCAGCTGTTAAAAAACAGCTTTTTCAATGATTTTACTTAAAAACGAGAGGTTTGATATGGGCCTATAGTTGCTCATTAGTCAAGTGTTTAGATTGTTCTTTTTTAAGAGTGGCTTGATGAGTTTTCAGGGCCTATGGGAAGACACCTGAGAGAAGAGATGTGTAGAAGATTCCAGTTTGAACATTTGTGTGCGCGCAGATAGCATTCTCAAAGAAAACACAGGAATGATCAGAGAGAGCAACATCAGTCACCCTAACCTTCGAAATGTTCAGACCCTCAGAGATGATTAAGTCCAGAGTTAGCCCCTTGTTGTGTGTGCGCTCTGTCGCATGCTGGCTCAGTCCATAGTTATCAAGAACTTAACACGGTTCTTTAACCCCTGTCCTGGGGGTTGTTAACATGGATATTAAAATTAAAGTCAATATAGATAATAGACAGCAGTTCAGCAAAGTCATCAAAAAAGGTTGCACAGTATTTAGGTGGCCTGTAGTTCACTGCAGTTGTGGTTTGTAGTTCAGTGCCAACAATCTGCTGAACCTCTGGTGGTAGAGGGCCACTGATAAACACCTCAGCATTCAGAGAGCTGACTTTGTTCAACAGATCACTAAAGTCTTGTTTCACAACATCATTGGTCACTATGTGCAGTATGATGTTTTTCACATTTGGTTGTGCAGCCACAATATGCAGGATTCTCTCAGTCATGTCAGAGACCTTGTCCTTGGGAAAGCAGAGTATTTTGGTGTTTTTACTGCACATGCTTCTTAAATCTTTTATAACTCAGTCACCCAAAATCAGAGTTTGAGGCCCAGTCGTTAGCTTTCCCTGTAGCCTCTTACTTTCTGGTTTACTCTCAGTTCTTACCCTGCTGTGTGAAGACGAGAGGTTATCCAGGTTATCAGACGGAGATACAGGGTCTTGCAGCAGTGGAGCGAATCTGTTCTCCAGTTGCACACTCGGTTGTTGGGGAGGTTTGTTGTTAGTTCTCCCCTTTGCAGCTGACCACGGCTGTTTCCTGCTAAGAACAGTGGTTGAAGAGGCACTCTGCCTGGATGATAGTGCAGGCCAACCAGTCGTATCACATATCTCAGGACCCTGGGTTCTGCCTCTTACTCTTCCTCCCATTTTCCTGGGAAATGATTTACTCCTAGGCTTTGTTCCAAGAGAGTTCCAGGGAGGACTAATGCTTGTAGATTTATTATCCGGTTCACAGACTTCCTGTTTCTTGTTTATATGGAGTATAAAGAAGTTTGATTCAGAAGATCTTTGACTATATGTGATATTGAAGTTGACTTTAATTTTAGCTTTGGTATAATTTATATGTAGCTTCAAGCTTAATTTATTATCTATTATTACTCCAAGAAATTTAATGTCAGACACTCTTTCAATTTCTACTCCACTTATCATGAGTTTCTTGTTTGAGTTGGATATTTAAATTCATTAGTTTATTAGAATCAAACCAACTCTTTAGCATTTTCTGTTCTTTTTCCACTGTATCCAAGTTGTTCTAGATTATTACTGCAACAAAATACATTTGTGTCATCTGCAAATAATACAGTTTTTACTATTTTGGAAACCTCACATATATTATTTATGCACAAAATAAACAACAGTGGTCCCAACATTGAGCCCTGGGGAACCCCACAAGTAACCTTCAGTAGTTGTGATTTGAAGTTATTTATTTGAACATACTGGTAACTTTTCTCCAGGTAGCTGCTTAACTAAGAGAGTGCTACCCCTCTAATTTCATATCTTTGTAATTTCTTCAATGATAAGTCATGGTCAACTGTATAAAATGCCTTTTTAAGATCCAGGAATGCCCCCACTGTATATTCTTTATTTGCTATTGCAGTTATTTCATGAGTGCAAACAAAGTTGTCCTATTAGCTCTAAAGCCATATTGCTGTTAATACAGTACATTATATTTTGTGATAAATTCATCCAATCTTTTATAGAATATTTTTTCTAGTATTTTAGAGAACTGTGGAAGTAAGGAAACAGGTCTGTAATTTGAGAGTACACGTCTGTCTCCAGCCTTATGTATAGGTATGACTTTAGCTATTTTCATTTTGCCAGGAAATATACCAGCTTGTAGAGACTGATTGCAAATGTGTGTAGGAGGTTTCCCCACACACTCAATATTTTTAACCATAGCCATATCCATTCTGTTCCAGTCTGTAGATTTCTTACTGTTAGACACATAGATGTATTTCCATTTATAGTTTTACTTTCCACATCATCTCTACTACTAGCCTTTGTAATCTCCTAAACCAAAACCATCTGCAATTAAGTCCGTATCATTAATAGTTGTATTATTCTTTGTGCTAAAATGATTTGAGTATTTTGTTTTTCCCATTCCATTTTTAATATTAAATACTTTCATGTATTTTTAATTCTTTGTTGTCCTCCAGTAATTTGCTGTAATAATCACTTTTGCTGCTTCTCATTACTCTTGTCAGCTTGATTTTATTTCTTATAAGTGTGTTCTACTTCTTTTGTTCTTTTCTTTAAAAAAATGTATATATTGATTTTTCTTCTTGCATGCCTTTTGTATTCCCTTAGAAATTGGCTCTAAAATATTGGCTAACTATTTCCTTACTTTCCTTACTAGAAGACTTTTTTCATAGAGAGCAGTTGTTATAGACAAAAATCTCTCATAGGCTTCATTTACATCTTTAATGCCTTATAATTAAGCACTATCTTAACACCGTATATGAAAGCTTTGCTTCACAGACACATGTTCCTGGGTTTACTGTCGTAGAGGACTAAAGAAACCAGAAAATATTCACATTTAAGAAGCTAAGAATTTTAGTATATTTTCTTTAATGACTCAATGATTAATCAGTTGTCAAAATTGTTGGAGATATTTTGTTGACCAACACATTGATTAACTAAATTTACCTTTTTATGGAGAGTGAAAATAAAAACAACAACAAGTAAAACATAATCAAATAAACTGGTGATGAGGTTTATTTTAGATTTTTGGTTTAGACAGACATTTTTACAGATTCCTGAAGATTACAATCATTCAGTACTTAACACATGTGTCTACATCATGTATATATATATTCACATTTTGAAAAGAACAAACCTCAGCTCTGCTCTTCACAAAAAGCGAAGCACATCGGATTTTACTTCAAAGCCTTGAGTCGTGTTCAGATTTCTGTTTCTCTGTTCAAATCATTTGTTTTTTTTGGAAATACTGAATTAAATCTGTTATACATATTTCTAATCTTGAGGCAACTTCATTCACAATGATTAAACAAAGAGTTCATCAAAACCACAAATTCTATTTCCACATGGTGGAATAATAAAAAAATATATATAAATAGCTAAACGTTCAAATCGTTCCGACACAATTTTGATTTGAGCAGCCGCTGAATAAAAACAGTAGAGACCTTTTTGTAACTGAATTTCGTTGGTAAAATAAACAGCTGGAATATCAACAAACTAACAGTAAAACTGATAGAAACAGCTGAACAATATGATGGAGAACTTATTCATTTGGAGGATTTAGACTCAGGCACTTCACAAAAATGTAAAGGAGAGATTTTTATCTCAACACAACGCATAATCATTGCATTTAAGAAAAAACAAACATGGCTCTGCTGGGTGTTTTTATGTTGCACAGTCATGAATTGTATATTCTAAAGCTTTAAGAAGTAATAAATCAAATTATCAGTGCAGTACAGACAGACATCTGGACACTCAAAATAATTTCAAGACTGTAAAGGACGGCCCGAAAGAAAGTCGAGAGGATTGCAGTGTGTTTGTCTGAAAGTGCTACCTTCACTGTTTTGAAGAATTAGGACAAAAATATAACATTATATCATTAATCATTATAATCTCCAAAACTTGATAAATGATTCTTTTCTTGGCACCATCTTATAGTCTAAAAATGTAGTTAAACTTGGCCTCTACTGTGTCTTCATCCATTAAATCCCTGCTGATCAGCTGTTCGGGACGTCCAGTAAATAAACCAGAGCAGGTAGCCGACTTCCGTCTTTCCTCGCAGCTTCAACTTTTTCCCCCCCCTGAATGGCAGCAGGAGAGGTTTCCCACCATCAGATCACTCACTCCTTTGCCTTGTTCAAGACTAAACAGCGTCATGCAGCAACATCCAAGATGTCTTCTCAACCTCCTCGTCCCTCACGACCTCCAGAAGTTGGAGCTCAGCTGGCCTTTGGGCGGACTGATCTGTCGGCTCTGCAGCGATGTCTACAAGTGCGAAGACAAAAAGTTTTTAAACAAGAAACAAACCAAAATCAGAGAGTCTTATTTTATTTCATCATCACAGTCATATTTTTGATAATTAGAGTAGTGATTATTTTCATGATTCATCTGTTGATTATTTTCTCAATGAATCGATTAGTCGTTTGGTCTATAAAATGTCAGAATGGTGAAAAAATGTCAATCGCTGTTTCCCAAAGATGACACTTAAATGCCTTATTTTGTCCAAACAAACAGTCACAACCCAAAGATATTCAGTTTACTGTCATAGAAGACTAAAGAAACAGAACATTTTTGAGAGGCTGGAACATTTTTTCTTGAGAAATGACTCGAAATGATTAATTGATTGTCAAAATAGTTGGAGATTAATTTAATAGTTGCAACTAACCGCTGCAGCTTTAGATATCTGCTATCTAGAAAAATTGTTGAGGATCATTTTAGGGGAGACGGTGTCACACCTTTCTTCCACTTAAACGGACTGTGATTTATTGTGTGAAGACCTAATTGTGACCTGTGAGTCCACCAAGCAAGGACACTAACTGGTTAGACCTTTTCTATATACTCAATGCGTTGCCTCTATGCACTACCTGTTGGCACCTACATCCTATCAGACTCAGACTTGACTTTATGGTACTTACTCATGTTGTTCTTTCCTGACTAGATCCCTGCTTGTGTTGTATCAGCTCTCAGATGTACATTGCTTTGGATAAAAAGCGTCTCCTACGTTAAATTGTAATTGTATAAGCAAATGCTAACATTAGCAGATATAATGTACCTCTAGAAACTGCTTGAGTCTGATGACTGAGCCCATCTGTCCGCTGCTGGTCACCGCTTCAATCCTGGAGACGCCAAAGAGACATATTCAATACATCAAACAGAAGGAGGTCAGCTCATGGCGACAGCAGCTGGTAAGCTTTACTGCTGCAACATGTTTTAGATGTTAAGTGAGTGTGTACCTGGGGAAGTATTCCTCTTTCAGAAGCAGGATGAGTTTCCAGAACTGCCCCTGATACTGCTTCATCAGAGCATTTCCACAAACCTGAAGGAAACACGAGAGCAAACACAAACATCAACACTGGAGTTTAAGTCACATTTACTCCCACAGCTGCTTTCATTGACCACAGTAATTGAAGAAACTTAATTTCCCTTTATCCCCAGCCTGTTCCAAAGTTTCATGAAAACAACACAGCAACATGATGATGAATATCACTCAGTGGCTCTAAAGAAAATATAAGACACTTAAAAACAAAGTACCAACTAAATACCAGCTACAATCAAAATTAACCTGCATGCATCATATGTTAAGTGCCTGCAATAACAGAACAGATAAATAAACTGACCTACACTCTTTTGAAAGATCAGCAGTAAAACAAAACAATCCCTTCCACATGTTTAAAAAGTAACACTCACCTCCAGGAAGTCGAACAGCAGTGTCGCTGTGATGTCGGCCAGAGGCTCCATATTAAGCATCTGAGCCAACCAACGCCAGCCGTGGTTCAGGCCGTGAGGAAAAGACTGAAACACGACAAATGTGTGACATAAGTCAACAGTGAATAACTTGTACTAGAACATTTCAATATGCCGCTTCACTAAAGGCGGGGACACACATGACGACTGTTGAGATGATTATGAATATGATTCGGTTGCGGTGACCGATCAGAGCTTGAGCGGTTCTGTTCCAGTCTGGTTCAGTCGGCGGATAAACGTCATACAGTGTGTGATATGTAAAGACTCTAATCTTACAAATGTCCACAAGTCCTTCTCATGAAGATTTGACCAAAACATATTTGATTTTTGGGACTGATGACGGGTCAGAGAGCACAGTAAACTCGGCAGCTACACATTTCTCCGTTCTGTATTTCTCTGTTTTGTGTCGTCAGGTTAGGCTAACCCATTGTTGCTAACTTTGAAGCTAACCCCCTTCACACCCTCACTAACACCCCCGTTTTCACAGGTAATTTGTTAGTCTGTCCCTCCTGCCGCAGGAAATAATGGATTACTCTTGGAAAGCTATTGATGACGCACTTTTCTCCTTATGAAAATAACACAGAGATTATTCGACCAATGAGAATTTAGTCAGACGAGAGCATATCGACCAGTCGACCAGCAGACCACAGCCCTACTAATCTTGTTAACTCTTTGTGTTCATTTTGGTTCTACATTTGTCTCTTTTCATTCTGAAATGAATGAATGCACTAAGAGGGACCTCAACAGGAAGTGAGATAGTTCTTACCCCCTGTTTGGAGCCGTAGGGCCACCTCAGCTGGATCACGGCGGCGTAGAGGCGGATCATCCCAGACATCCTCTTCAGGAAACTGTCCTGACCTTCGACCCCGGAGTCGTCCACACGGTAACCAAGAATTCTGTTGAAGAGAGGGAAAACCCCACCAAATACGTATATTTTCTATGTAAAAATTATTTTCTTCTTTTTTCATTCATTCAGGATTTATCAAACGAGCCGTGAGAGCCGTGTGACGACACTGACCTCTGATACTCCTCCACAGGCGTGCCGTCCTTCATCGGAGGGTAGTTTGGGACTGCATACGGGCATTTCTTGTGCAGGTGGGCGAGGATGAGGTCTCCCACCCGGGGGTGCAGCTCCCAGACTCCGGACGCCACCACAGCGATGGGGAACGCTGCTTCGTGGTGAGATGCTACTTCCTCCTCTCCTTGTTTCTACAAGGGAAAATGAGGTTGTCAAGGTACAGTAGCCGGGATGTGTGCACAATCATTCGCACACACAAACAGATGTTTACACACTGGATTTTATACTTCAGACTGTTACAAACCCATTTCCCATGTGCAAGGACATCAAATTCAGGTCAATGTAAAAGTTTATTTGCCACATGCACATGTAATAAAATGCAATTATAATGGAAGGTTGCTAGTTATTTTAATAATTCTTTTTACATCCGTTGCTGCTAGTTTGCTAAATTACCTTGTGGATCAGGGAGATTTGGCCTATAATTTGTGAAAATTCTTTTTACAAAGCCAAAAACGTTGTTCCTGATGTATTTGAGAGGAGTCCTGTTTCAGTGGAAAGGGTAAGGACGTGTCAATCCACATCACACACAAACAAAGCACTATTTGAGAGATAGTGCCAGTGTCATTTCTAGTGTAATTACTCATGTAGTAAATTTATCTGTAAGTCAGGGTAAATTCCCATGACAGCCATAATTTTAAACAAGTATTTGGTATTTATTAAATGCATCCCCTCAACAAGGTAACAGATTCATAATGAAATAAGCTCTGTAGTAAATTTTTGTGTGATTACATCTGTAAAAATGCCTTTTATTATATTCAATAAATTATGCTCTCAAATTGATATACCACGCTCTTGAATAAAGATGGGGAAATAGTTCCTGCTGGAGGCTAGCAGCTCCAGGCTACATTAGCCGCTACTAGCATAACACACCTGAATTTCACACCGAATTAGCAGTGGTTGAGTTGGATTGTGGGTAATGTAAGAGCCAGGTTTTGTGGTGAATCACCACCCACCGACAAGTCTACTAACTCGCTTACACAAACACAGATGGGATATGTAGTGGTAGCAACGATACACATGAGTTAGGTATATAAACTGCATCATTTCTACGGTCTACAGGATTTGTGTGACGACGTATCAAACGGCAACAGACAAACTCACCACAAACTTCTCAGCCAGTTTGTAGCTGACGAAGTCCAGGCCCTGCGGATGCTGGGAGGTGGAGACAGACTTCCCCCCCGACACCACCGCCCGTCCCGACAGCAGCTTGTCGATCTTATCAAAGATTTCTCTGAGCTGAGATCCGGAGTTGCTGGAGATTTGACTGACAGGGATGGTGGCTGCCTTCTGAAGCTCCAGCTTCAGTTTCTTTGTCTGAGTGCAGAGAAGAGAAATTAAGCACAGAGTCCCAGTTATGAATAAATTATTATCATCACTGTCCTTTATTTATTGCCACAGCAGTGCTTAACATGATGGCTTATTCTTAGACCATATAGTTCCTGATTCAAATGAAAATTGTGCCAATTTTAGACTTTTATGTTTTTATTTTACTGCTATTTCATGCAGCAAATCTCTACCAAAGTGCCTTTTACCAGGAGGCTGGTGGGAATTTCATGGTTAGATTATAAGCATTCATGGAGAGAAGCACAAACCCACCTGGTTGTCTTTCGGGGAGTTGAGTTGTTCGAAGGACTGAGCGCACTGAGCAGCTGACGCCTGCAGCTCCTTGTACCATTTCAATGTGCTGTCTTCAGCGCTGTTCTGCAGCCCTGTGGGAAGATAATTACTGTCAAATATTGGATTCTGTCTGCCAGCATGACACATCAAAAAATATTAAGCTTCACCATCTTTGAAATTAAATTAGACAAATTTGTGTGAATGTGAATTTTCTGTGGATCTGTCCGTATGTAAACTGTTCATTCTTGAACACACGTCTCACTTGAAAAAGAGATCATGATCTCAATGAAACTACCTTGACTAAAGAATTCAATAAAAATCAAATAAGTCTTGACTTTGACTGACTTTAAACCTGCATTAATTTTTCTGTTCACTAGGGGGCAGCAGAAACAACTTGTGAACACTGACGTATCATCAACTTTAAGTTGACATGTTGAACTTGTTAGCAAACAGTTGCTTATTTCCACATCCAGCAGTTACGGAGCAACATTATCATTCATGTGGAGTCGTGTTTCTGTCCACCTGGTGAATATAAGTCCAATATTTACTCTCTTTTAGCTCTGTTTTTACTCTCTACCAACTCCTGAGGGAAATATCTGGCTCTTTAGCTGCTAAATGCTCCACTATGTTCACCAGCTAGTCTACAGCTAACTGTGTCTGTTTGTCGTTTGGTGCTGAGCAGGTAGTGTACAGCGGCTTTTTAGAGCTTTTTCTCTAAAAACAGCTGCCTGCTGCAGCCAAAAATGACACTACGAGAGCACTGAGAGTGAAATAAAGCAGTAAAGTTGCAGCTGGACAGATAAACAATGAGCTGAAACTCACTATAAAGCTCCGTAAAGCCGAGAGGAGCTGCAGAGTCTCTGATAATTCTCTGTAGGTTCATCACTACGAGCCACGACCAACACATTACACACTGTTAGCTCAAAATATATATTACAGTCGCTTTAACTATATCAAAATAAATCATCAAAATCAATTTTTGTAACTTTACAGCTTCCCAACATGTTTTTTTCCCCCCAGCTTACAGGTTGCACCAAAGATTTCCTTCCATCCAGTGAGTAAGTGTGTTCAACATTCTTACAGCAACAAATTTTTTGAGCGAACTCTTGACTGAAATGTTAAAGTTCTGAGTGTTTTCCATGTAGTGCCATTCTCTCTCTCTCTCTCTCTCACCTTTCCTCTGTGCCTTCTCTTTGGCCGACTGCGCCGCCTTCTTCTGCGCTTCTTGCTGCGCCTGCTGCTCCACCTGCTTCCTGCGCTCCTCTTCATCCTCCTGCTCCTTCTTCTTCCTCTCCTGAACCTTAGCCACCTCCTCCTGCATCAACCGGATCAGAGCCCTCATCTCGTGGAGGGCTCGCTCCGCCACGGTCATGTCCTCCACGCTGGGAAACTCTCCCTGTAAAAAAAGAGACATTAAAGCATCGTATTTCCTCTCACTCTCCGGGAAGAAGCCCCCCGATCCTAAACCTGAAATTAAACCGACCTCTGCTGTCTTTCGGACCACTTCGGACACCTGGGAGCAGAGCTGGTTCCCGCGGGTGCTGTAGGAGCTGAGGCTGGCCGGCGGGAGGTTAGTCTTGGTCTGAGTGGACGGCTCCAGCAGCTGGTTGAGTTGCAGGATCTCCTCTTGAATGGTGTTGAGGTTACGCAGCCTCTCCCTGCCTTCCGCCTGACGCTGTCGCTCCAGCTCCGCCTCACGCATGCGCTGCTGCTCCGCCTCCCTCAGCCGCAGGTTCAGGATCTGACGGCACAGAGGACACCATCTCGACACCGGACTTCACGATGTTTCCAGACAACAATCTTTGGGTGTTACTCGCTCCAGCATCCTTTCTACATGTGAACTTATGATCATACCTTCATCCTGTGTCGTTGCTCTTCCTTCAGCTTCTCTTGACGCCCGATGCTCTCCTTCGTTCTAGAAAGTTAAAAGCCGTTTAGTGGAAAACCAGACAACACATA